>NW_025536467.1:0-57800 GCF_020615455.1 Coregonus clupeaformis
CATGTAAACAGGATTAATAGTGACCACTAGCAGGATAAATACTAATGGTAATGGAAATCAAAAATCATTTTAGCAGCAGCATACAGATGTAGTATCTTAATTTGAGCAGGTTTTCTACAGCAGGAAAATAATCCGGCAGCAATGGGAAATTTGAATTATTATGCGGATGAGGCCCATTTCTAGGGTTTGAAGACATTTAGGGTTTAGCCCAAAGCCAGTATGGGGGTCCAGGTCCGAGGGGGATTCTCCCCCTGCAAAAAAAAGAAGAAATTTCAACAGCTAAATGCATGAATTTGGTGCATTTTGAGATTAACATTGAGAGATTAGAACATTGAGAGATTAGATGTATTTCAGGTAACTTGCACCTTCCCACCTGCCACAGCAGACACTGTCAGTACTCAATTACAGTTGCTACTGTGGGTCTCTCTACTCTGGAACACTCTCTACTCTGGAACACTCTTTACTGCGGAACACTCTCTACTCTGGAACACTCTTTACTCCGGAACACTCTTTACTCTGGAACACTCTCTACTCTGGAACACTCTTTACTCTGGAACACTCTCTACTCTGGAACACTCTTTACTCTGGAACACTCTCTACTCTGGAACACTCTTTACTGTGGAACACTCTTTACTCTGGAACACTCTTTACTCTGGAACACTCTTTACTCTGGAACACTCTCTACTCTGGAACACTCTTTACTCTGGAACACTCTCTACTCTGGAACACTCTCTACTCTGGAACACTCTTTACTCTGGAACACTCTCTACTCTGGAACACTCTTTACTCTGGAACACTCTTTACTCTGGAACACTCTACTCTGGAACACTCTCTACTCTGGAACACTCTCTACTCCGGAACACTCTTTACTCTGGAACACTCTCTACTCCGGAACACTCTTTACTCTGGAACACTCTTTACTCTGGAACACTCTTTACTCTGGAACACGCTTTACTCTGGAACACTCTTTACTCTGGAACACTCTTTACTCTGGAACACTCTTTACTCTGGAACACTCTTTACTCTGGAACACGCTTTACTCTGGAACACTCTTTACTCTGGAACACTCTTTACTCTGGAACACTCTCTACTCTGGAACACTCTTTACTCCGGAACACTCTCTACTCTGGAACACTCTTTACTCTGGAACACTCTTTACTCTGGAACACTCATCAATGGCAACAACTTGCCGATGTCCCAACCACTCTCTCTGAATGACCAACCAGCGGAGGTGGTTGAGTGTTTCAAATACCTAGGGAAACAAATTGATAACAAGCTGAGTTTTACAGAGAATGCAGACTGTATTTACATTTTAAAAAAAAGCAAGCCAGCACCTGTTTTTAATCTGGAAATTGAAGGGGTTTGGGGTCAAGCAGCTTGGTGGAGAGCATCCTCACGTGCAATATGACAGTCTGGTATGGTAACCTGGGGAACAGTCTGGTATGGTAACCTGGGGAACAGTCTGGTATGGGAACAGTCTGGTATGGTAACCTGGGGAACAGTCTGGTATGGTAACCTGGGGAACAGTCTGGTATGGTAACCTGGGGAACAGTCTGGTATGGTAACCTGGGGAACAGTCTGGTATGGTAACCTGGGGAACAGTCTGGTATGGGAACAGTCTGGTATGGTAACCTGGGGAACAGTCTGGTATGGTAACCTGGGGAACAGTCTGGTATGGTAACCTGGGGAACAGTCTGGTATGGTAACCTGGGGAACAGTCTGGTATGGTAACCTGGGGAACAGTCTGGTATGGTAACCTGGGGAACAGTCTGGTATGGTAACCTGGGGAACAGTCTGGTATGGTAACCTGGGGAACAGTCTGGTATACCTGGGGAACAGTCTGGTATGGTAACCTGGGGAACGGTCTGGTATGGTAACCTGGGGAACGGTCTGGTATGGTAACCTGGGGAACAGTCTGGTATGGTAACCTGGGGAACAGTCTGGTATGGTAACCTAGGGAACAGTCTGGTATGGTAACCTGGGGAACAGTCTGGTATGGTAACCTGAGCCTGAGGAGCAAAAGCAAACTGAGCAGAATAGTAAACAGAGACAGCAAAGTAATCGGTCGACCACTGGCACAGCTGAGCAGTCTGTTCCACAAGGCAACCAAAAAGAAGGCACTGGCTGTCGTTGGTGCCCCCTCCCACCCTCTACACCTGGCTGTCGTTGGCGCCCCCTCCCGCCCTCTAACCTGGCGGCGCCCCCTCCCGCCCTCTACACCTGGCTGTCGTTGGCGAACCCTCCCGCCCTCTACACCTGGCTGTCGTTGGCGCCCCCTCCCGCCCTCTACACCTGGCTGTCGTTGGCGAACCCTCCCGCCCTCTACACCTGGCTGTCGTTGGCGCCCCCTCCCGCCCTCTACACCTGGCTGTCGTTGGCGCCCCCCTCCCGCCCTCTACACCTGGCTGTCGTTGGCGCCCCCTCCCGCCCTCTACACCTGGCTGTCGTTGGCGCCCCCTCCCGCCCTCTACACCTGGCTGTCGTTGGCGACCCCTCCCGCCCTCTACACCTGGCTGTCGTTGGCGACCCCTCCCGCCCTCTACACCTGGCTGTCGTTGGCGCCCCCTCCCGCCCTCTACACCTGGCTGTCGTTGGCGCCCCCCTCCCGCCCTCTACACCTGGCTGTCGTTGGCGCCCCCCCTCCCGCCCTCTACACCTGGCTGTCGTTGGCGCCCCCTCCCGCCCTCTACACCTGGCTGTCGTTGGCGAACCCTCCCGCCCTCTACACCTGGCTGTCGTTGGCGACCCCTCCCGCCCTCTACACCTGGCTGTCGTTGGCGACCCTCCCGCCCTCTACACCTGGCTGTCGTTGGCGACCCCTCCCCCCCTCTACACCCTCAGTTCGAGAGGCTTCCCTCTGGCCGGCGCTTCAGAACGCCCCACGGCCAAGGAGAACGTGTTCAAACATTCGTTCGTTCCTTGTGCTGTTGGACTACTAAATGCAACGTGAATTGTATCGTTAATAGTACTTATCTATCCAGTGCAGTTGGGACAGCGGTCAGTTGTGAGTGAATGTATCAATATCCTCTATGTTTTTGGTGTATGCAGTATGATGGACTGACTGGTTTAAATGTGTATGATTTGAGAATGTATGTGTATGTGATACTCTTTAATGGAAGGTGATGCCAAAGAAGAATGTCCATCCTGGATGGACAATAAAGTTGTATTCTATTC
Organism: Coregonus clupeaformis; assembly: GCF_020615455.1. Lineage (NCBI taxonomy): Eukaryota > Metazoa > Chordata > Actinopteri > Salmoniformes > Salmonidae > Coregonus > Coregonus clupeaformis. Next base: position 3,175 of record NW_025536467.1, read on the forward strand.
TATTCTATTCTGGAACACATATAGTACCAGTCAAAAGTTTGGACACGCCTACTCATTCAAGGGTTCTTCTTTATTTTTACTATTTTCTACATTGTAGAATAATAGTGAGGATATCAAAACTATTAAATAACACATATGGAATCATGTAGTAACCAAATAAGTGTTAAACAAATCAAAATATACGATGACAGCTTTGCACACTCTTGGCATTCTCTCAACCAGCTTCATGAGGTAGTCACCTGGAATGCATTTGAATTAACAGGTGTACCTTGTTAAAAGTTAATTTGGGGAATTTCTTTCCTTCTTAATGCGTTTGAGCCAATCAGTTATGTTGTGACAAGGTAGGGTTGGTATACAGAAAATATGCCCTATTTGGTATAAGACCAAGTCCATATTATGGCAAGAACAGCTCAAATAAGCAAAGAGAAACGACAGTCCATCATTACTTTAAGACATGAAGGTCAGTCAATGTGGAACATTTCAAGAACTTTGAAAGTTTCTTCAAGTGCAGTCGCAAAAACCATCAAGCGCTATGATGAAACTGGCTCATTACCAGCCTCAGAAATTGCAGCCCAAATAAACGCTTCACAGAGTTCAAGTAACATACACATCTCAACATCAACTGTTCAGAGGGGACTGCGTGAATCAGACCTTCATGGTAGAATTGCTGTAAAGAAACCACTACTAAAGGACACCAATAATAAGAAGAGACTTGCTTGGGCCAAGAAACACGAGAAATGGACATTAGACCGGTGGAAATAGGTCCTTTGGTCTGATGAGTCCACATTTTAGATTTTTGGTTCCAACCGCCGTGTCTTTGTGAGACGCAGAGTAGGTGAACGAATGATCTCTGCGTGTGTGGTTCCCACCGTGAAGCATGGAGGAGGAGGTGTGATGGTGTGGGGGTGCTTTGCTGGTGACACTGTCTCTCTCCATCCTCTATTCTTCTGTTGCTGTCTCTGTGTCTTGTCTGATGTCTCTCTCCATCCACTATTCTTCTGTTGCTGTCTCTGTGTCTTGTCTGATGTCTCTCTCCATCCACTATTCTTCTGGGGGTTGCATATTCTTCTGTTTTTTCATCCAATCTTTGTGGTTTGTCTTGTTGATGTTATCTCTCATCCTTCCTCTCCGTGTCTTGTTGCTCTCTCCATCCAGGCTGTCTCTGTGTCTTGTCTGATGTCTCTCTCCATCCTCTATTGGATGTTCGTGTGTGATGTTTCTCCATCCTCTATTCTTCTGTTGCTGTCTCTGTCTCTGTGTCTTGTCTGATGTCTCTCTCCATCCTCTATTCTTCTGTTGCTGTCTCTGTGACGGCAATCTTATAGGGGGCTCTAACATACCGTACGTGATCCAGACAACATCTAGGAGTCATTATACTCCTTATAGGGGGCTCTAACATATGGAGTATGTCTAGATTCTGAAATACAATTTGTCATGTTAATTTATTCAACATTCAAATATTCATATTATCTCAACTGTCCTCTTTTTGATTTGGTTCATTTTAAGACGTATTGTTTGGCACAGTGTAATCCACAAGTAGGCCTGCTTCAGATGTCCAGAGTTCAGCTCTCTGTTCATTTTGAAGTTGTGCTTTAATTTGATGAGCTTCATCAACACAGTGAATGGGAATATTAATTAAAAGGGAACTCGCTCTGCTGGTGATTTTTCTGAATGTGCAATCCTTAAGGAGGGATGTGATTGGTTAATGACCTATGAAATGTACATTTCTACGTATAAAATGGGTGATATCTTAAAAGAGAGCCCACTCTGGAAATGGGACGTGTTTGAAGAGTTTATTGTTCCAAAATGTCTAAAAGAATAAGCTAAATCAAAAAGGGTACTTTTCTGATATTTTTAACATTGAAAAATGAATGGGAAAATGTTCATATTTAAAAGCTCACTAAATGGCAGGGATCATCGATTCAGCCACAGGTCTTTTTCTTCTTCTTCTTGAGCAGATGATCGGGTGGCCGGAAACATAATTACAAATAATGTGTAGACTGCAAATTGACCGCAAGAAGCCCAAACAAAAATAATCGTTTGACTAAAACATAATAATTTCAAACCTTGCTCGCATTTCACGTCGTGTCTCTCTATTATACTTGGGAACAGAATTTACTTAAATTAAAATCACTTGGAGCTGATATTTTCTGGTGTTTTTATGTCTGAATAAGCAGCGGGGAGGCGGGAGCTACACCGGGCCATGGGAGAGTCAAAGAGGGTAATCCCAGAGGTATTCCAGAGGGAGGTATGGCGAGGGGAAATCCTAAAAAAATACATTCCCATGGCAATAATCCAGAGCTGGGTCAGGGAACCAGGACTATTAAACCAAGGTGGTAAACAGCCAATTAGCAGGCTAGCTAGCACTATTAAACCAAGGTGGTAAACAGCCAATTAGCAGGCTAGCTAGCACTATTAAACCAAGGTGGTAAACAGCCAATTAGCAGGCTAGCTAGCACTATTAAACCAAGGTGGTAAACAGCCAATTAGCAGGCTAGTTAGCACTATTAAACCAAGGTGGTAAACAGCCAATTAGCAGGCTAGCTAGCACTATTAAACCAAGGTGGTAAACAGCCAATTAGCAGGCTAGCTAGCACTATTAAACCAAGGTGGTAAACAGCCAATTAGCAGGCTAGCTAGCACTATTAAACCAAGGTGGTAAACAGCCAATTAGCAGGCTAGCTAGCACTATTAAACCAAGGTGGTAAACAGCCAATTAGCAGGCTAGCTAGCACTATTAAACCAAGGTGGTAAACAGCCAATTAGCAGGCTAGCTAGCACTATTAAACCAAGGTGGTAAACAGCCAATTAGCAGGCTAGCTAGCACTATTAAACCAAGGTGGTAAACAGCCAATTAGCAGGCTAGCTAGCACTATTAAACCAAGGTGGTAAACAGCCAATTAGCAGGCTAGCAAGCACTATTAAACCAAGGTGGTAAAAGTCACAAAATTCCATTAGGCCAACAGGCTGAACGGTAGACACAAACAACAGGCTGAACGGTAGACACAAACAACAGGCTGAACGGTAGACACAAACAACAGGCTGAACGGTAGACACAAACAACAGGCTGAACGGTAGACACAAACAACAGGATGAACGGTAGACACAAACAAACACTTAACGAAAAAACAGACGAAGAACTAACAAATCAAAGCTAACGAGTAAACACTGTTACTAAACAGGTACCAGGGAGACGCTGCAGTCAAGCACAACATCAGCAGATACCCGGAAATAACTTCACTGACACGATGATGATGTCGTATTTAATGATATATTTAATTTTAACATGCTCATATTATTGTATAACCCCTGAACATTTCATGTTGGTAAGACATTCCTATCTTGAGATATTTTAGTTTCTGTTTGTTAATTTGAGTCCTCCTGTCTCATTTTGGTGCCATTTTTGGAAAAGGCTTTGGCTGTGCATTATCTCCCGTGACCTTTTGACCCAGAATACGGACACAAATTGTAATATCTCAGCAATGGTAAGGCCTAAAGACATGAAACAAAGTGCACTTGTGCTTCTGAAAGTATGTTGTATCAGCTTTAAAAGCTATGTTTATTTTACCTGCCTAACACACTACCATGACTACTGCCATCTGACCACTATCAAGACTGTTTCACAACCATAAATACTTCAGTAAATCTCATTTTCTAGTTAAATAATCTGTTTGTCTTTGGCAGGAGAGCGACCAGACTTTCACTCTGACAGTGGGAAGAGTCCTTCAGGGGAACCAGACCCAGAGACGTCCAAACCAGCAAGACAACACCGCTGCTCCCAGTGTGGAAAGAGTTTAACTCAGTTAGGGAACTTGAAAATACATGAACGAATACACAGAGGAGAAAAGCCTTACCAATGCTCCCATTGTGGGAAGAGTTTTTCCCAGTCAGGGTACTTGAGAACCCATATGAGGATACACACAAGAGAGAAACCCTATCAATGCTCCCAGTGTGGAAAGAGTTTTACCCAGTCAGGGCACTTGAAAGAACATAAGAGAACACACACAGGGGAAAAGCCTTACCAATGCTACCAGTGTGGGAAGCGTTTTACCCTGTCAGGACACCTAAAAGTGCATGAAAGAACACACACAGGTGAGAAGCATTTAGCAAGACCACACCACTGTTCCCACTGTGGAAAGCATTTTACTCAGTTAGGGAACTTGAAAATACATGAACGAATACACACAGGAGAAAAGCCTTACCAATGCTCCCATTGTGGGAAGTGTTTTACCCAGTTAGGGTACTTGAGAACCCATACGAGGATACACACAAGAGAGAAACCATATCAATGCTCCCAGTGTGGAAAGAGTTTTACCCAGTCAGGACACTTGAAAGAACATAAGAGAACGCACACAGGGGAGAATCCTTACCAATGCTCCCAGTGTGGGAAGCGTTTTACCTTGTCAGGTCACCTTAAAGTGCATGAAAGAACACACACAGGGGAGAAGCCTTACAAATGCGCCCAGTGTGGAAAGAGCTTTACCACGTTAGTTCAATTTAAAGAACACAAAATTAAACACACAGGGGAGAAGCCTTACCACTGCTCCCAGTGTAGAGCAAGTTTTACCCAATCAGGAGGCTTAAAAATACATATGAGAATGCACACAAAAGAGAAACCCTACCAATGCTCCCAGTGTGGAAAGCGTTTTACCCGGTCAGGGCACATGAAAGAACATACGAGAACGCACACAGGGGAAAAGCCTTACCAATGCTCCCAGTGTGGGAAGAGTTTTACCTTGTCAGGGCACTTAAAAGTGCATGAAAGAACACACACTGGAGAGAAGCCCTACCAATGCTCTCAGTGTGGAAAATGTTTTACCACTTCACAGAACCTTAAAGTACATGAGAGAATACACACAAGATAGAGTCCTTACCACTTCTTCCAGTGTGGAAATTGATATTTCACATCACATGGACTTTAAGTTAATCAAAGAACACAAGACAGTGCTCCCCCATTGTCTCATATTGTTGACAAATAATGCCTTTTTGTTTTTGCCATGAAATCAACATGTAGAAAGTGTACTCCAAAATAGAAACACCTTGAACTTTTTTCAAATTAAATCTAAAAAGGAATTAAATGTTTTTTTTCCTACACATCTACACATCCTACTCCACATTTTCAAAGTGAAAGAAAGTTCTAGAAAATGTTCCTAATTATACTGAAAAAATATATGAATGTAACATGCAACAATGTCAAAGATTTTCTGAGTAACAGTTAATATAAGGAAATCTGTCATTTTTAAATTAATTCATTAGGCCCTAATCTATGGATGTCACATGACTGGAAATACAGAAATGCATCACAGATACCTTTTTTTAAAAGGTAGGGGCTTGGATCAAAACCAGTCACTCTCTGGTGTGACCACCATTTGCCTGATGCAGCGCGACACATCTCCTTCGCATATAGTGATGGATATTGGCGGGATCTGGAATACGCTGTCGTACACGTCGATCCAGAGCATCCCAAACATGCTCAATGGGTGACCTATCTGGTGAGTATGCAGGCCATGGAAGAACTTGGACATTTTCAGCTTCCAGGAATTGTGTACAGATCTTTGCGACATGGGGCCATGCATTATCATGCTGAAACATGAGCCTCTCGCCCACACGATGCCATCCATACACGTGGTTGTAAGGTCGATTGGACGTACTGCCAAAATCTCTAAAACGACTTGTGGTAGAGAAATTAACATTCAATTATCTGGCAACAGCTCTGGTGGACATTCCTGCAGTCAGCATGCCAATTGCACGCTCCCTCAAAACTTGAGACATCTGTGGCATTGTGTTGTGTGACAAAACTGCACATTTTAGAGTGGCCTTTTATTGTCCCCAGTACAAGGTGCACCTGTGTAATGATCATGCTGTTTAATCATCATCATGATATGCCACACTTCTCATCATTTTAGAGAAATAAGCTTTTTGTGTGAATGGAATATTTCTAGCATCTTTTAAGTCAGCTCATGAAACATGACAACACTTTACATGTTGCATTTATATTTTTATTCAGGGTAATAAGAAATTAAAAAACGAAAATATAATAATTGGATTTGTCTTCATCCCCCCAAGTTAGTACTAATTATTGCTTTCTTCAGTGGAAATACAGAATATGTATAAAAATGAAAAATATACCAAGATTTACGACTAACCATGTTAATCATTACTGAAACATGCAAACTACAAACATTTAACCAGTTAAAGATAATGACAATTAGATACAAATAATTTATAAAAAATAATTCATTCAAAAGTCAAGAGTTTGCTATAACATGAGTACAAACAAAGTGAGTGTGATTATATGTGTGTTAGTGTTTGTGTATTATAATTTCCCATCATCCAGTAGTTCTCGCAGCATGAAAAATAATTTTCACTTTATATTTTCGCAATGTAAAAATTCTAATAAAAGCTATCAAAATTCATTCGATTTGCCTCTTCGTCAATGATCCTGCCCCCTCCAAAAAAAAACGTTATGTGAAAAAGCAGATTTGCAGCCCTGGCCTGATATTCTAAGAATTGATTCGGGTTGGGTCGGCCCTGGTTTAAGGTTTGCGCAACATCGTAAGAACAATGCCTGGCCGTGACTGTATGAAAGCGCTCTCACTGCCTCTCTCTGCTCTGATAGACGTCTCTCCAGCGTTGCGCTTCATACTTGATTTCCATATAGAATCAGAGCCGCGCAAAGGGCTCTGGAGCAGCTGCAGCACCGCTGATACATTTAAATAAATGTGGGAAAAAAAGTTAAAGTTACTGCTGTCTATTCAGAATAGCCTATGAGAAAGCCTATAATTTTGTCGAAGAGGATCAGTAGCTTATTTTTTTTTTTAAATAGCCTAGCAGTTGAGTGTAGCTCAATAACAAGGCACAGTCTACAGTCGGGAACGCGCGGCAAATCTGTCAATGAGCAAACAGCATGCAGACAAAACAGGACTTTAGCAATATTTCAAATACAATCGCGGAAAGGCTGCTGTAGGCTACCAAAATATTTGATCAGCTTCCAAATATTGTTTTACAAAGTAAAACAAGAGAGGCGTTTGGCACGAGCGCATCGGCCATCACCAGCTAGTGTGTTGCGCATCATTGGGTGAGTCAGTGAAACTGGATATCATTTTTTAGGCCTATAATTTCCTCCTCATATTGTAGCCTACAATATGTGTCTCCACACACCCAGGCCTAGGCTATTGATGGATTCAAGACAAGGTCGTTTTAATTGATCTCAGATTCTCCGTTTGTCAATGTAACCCGCCATTTTGATCGTTTGGTATTATGGTGCTTTCAAGACAACTGGGAACTCAGGAAAAAAACGAGGTCGAATCATTATGTCAGTGATCTTCACGTTGGAAAGTCGTAGTTCTACAAAGAGGCTGAGTTCCAGACTTGGAATTCCGAGTTGGATAACCCTTGAAAATGAATGTGCCTAGTTGGTGCTCGTTTTTGTCAGTTCCCAGTTTTCTTGAATGCTCTGAAGTCGGAAGTAGGAGATTTTCCAGTTCCGAATTCCGAGTTCCCAGTTGTTTTGAACGCAGCATTAAAAAACATTGTGCCAAAGACTTCAGTCATGTAAAAGGACGTAGAATTGCATGAAATGCTTTTATAAAAGGCACACAAAAAAATCTGGCCACTACATTTTACAGTAGAATCGTTTAGAATACAGTATATACATATGAGATGAGTAATGCAAGATATGTAAACATTATTTAAAGTGACTAGTGTTTTTATTAAAGTGGCCAGTGATTTATAGTCTATGTCTATAGGCAGCAGCCTCTAATGTGCTAGTGATGGCTATTTAACAGTCTGATGGCCTTGAGATAGAAGCTGTTTTTCATTCTCTCGGTCCCAGCTTTGATGCACCTGTACTGACCTCGCCTTCTGGGTGATAGCGGGGTGAACAGGCAGTGGCTCGGGTGGTTGTTGTCCTTGATGATCTTTAACAGGGTTTATTCATAAGATGATTAATTCACAATATACATATTCAGCTTCTACATCTGTGTTGAGGAACTTAGAAGTAAGATAAAACATGTCTGGTTATTTTGCAATTATTTTTGGTGACATTGTTTGCCAGGATTGTTTATTTTATTAAATAGCGTTACCCACTATAGTATCTGAAGATTATGCCTTTGTTAAATGTTTTTCATGAAGAAATAGAATGTTGTTTATGGTAGTATCAAGAGGGAATGTTTTAGGTGTAATACCACATACCACAGACAGGAGGTGGGTTGTAGACAGGGGAGACTGGTGATTGGCCAGAAGAGGGGGCATCAGTGTTTATAAATAGGGGTTAAACGATGAGACGTTAGAGCAGCCATTAGAATTGGAGGACACTGCTCTCCAGACCCTGCAAGTCTGTTACTCATGCTGAAGCTTGTGGTCTGAATAAACCTTATGATCAATGTTCAGTACGAGCAGACTCCTTTTGTTGACAGCAATGATGACCACCATTCATCATATACTACACCACTCCAGTCAGCAGATGGCGATGTGTCTTTCGGGTGATGACTCTTGGTGACGTCTATTCTAGTGGACGGGACGTGGTGCTTCTTCAACAACATGGCTGCTGATTCAACCACCTCGGTAGCTTACTAGCAAACATAAAACCTAAACTTTGAAGCTCTTTAGACCATTTTTGTTTATATGAATCTCAGTGTTTTAAACACAATTCTGTTTACTTATATACTTCTTAACTTACATGTAATTTGTTTGTTAACTTCAATTAGCAAATGGGTTAAATTGATACTGAGTTTAGCACTAGGCTAGTTGCTAATGCTAACTAGCTAACATCCCCCGACCATGAGCTCACTAAGCTACAGCCCCCCAGCTAAAGAAGAAGAGGAGGTCTGCTGGACAGAGAAAGCAGCTCTAGGACTGAACATTATCGTAAAAGAAGAAGAGGAGGATATTATAGTGAAACTAGAGGAAGAAGATTTCAGAATGAGACAGGAGGATGAGGAGGCTATCACATTGAAAGAAGAGGAGGATGTTACAGTGAAAGAAGAGAAAGAACCTTTTGGAGTGAAAGAGGAAGAGGAGGAGGTAGATGCTTTCAGAATGAAAAAGGAGGAAGAGGAGGATGTTACAGTGAAAGAAGAAGATCATTTAGTGAAAGAAGAGAAAGAACCTTTTGAAGTGGATGAGGAAGAGGAGGCTATCTCAATAAAAGAGGAAGAGGAGAAAGAGGAGACTGGAGATCAGATTAACACCAGTGAGTATTGTCTTAAAAACGGGCACAAACTATGCAGTTGTTGAACTAATGTGTGGTTTTTAAGGGGCAACGTGTGTTTTTTTTAAAGGGGTATTCTACTGAAGTTCTACACTTGAATATGTTGTTCAGTACTGTATAAGTTCTTAAAGGGGCAATCTGAGATTGGTACATGCATGTTTTGTTTAACTGAATTCTATAGCCAACAGTCCTAGCCATTGATTCTAGGAGAATTGTAAATGCCCAATGAGCTAAGTTCAACTGTCGTAACCCAGGGGTAGGCCTGTTTACATTTGAGTCATTTAGCAGACACTCTTTTCCAAAGAGACTTACAGTAGTAAGTGCATACGTTTTCGTGCTTCTTAAAATGAAAAAGTAGAAGGACAACTGTAGCAGGATAGAGGAGTTATAGAGAGCTTACTTTGGTCAATTCTGAATTCAACTCAGGATAACCTTTGAAGGTGGCTTAGCTCTTAGCCAGGTAAGTTTCTATGGCAACAAATCCTTCAGCGCTAACCTCCTAGGGGTAGGCCCACTCCACTTTATCCTAAATTAGAGTTGAGGACTAATCGAATCAAGTTCCCTCCCTCGGGCGATTTCACGCCAGGACAGCCTAAAAATATATTTGGCTATATCTCAGATTGTTCTGGCAATTCTCACATATAAAGCGTCACGTCTGAAGGAAACCTGGCACCATCCCTATGGTGAAGCATGGTGGTGGCAGCATCATGCTGTGGGGATGTTTTTCATTTGCAGGGACTGGGAGACTAGTCAGGATCGAGGGAAAGATTAACAGAGCAAAGTACAGAGAGCTCCTTAATGAAAACCTGCTCCAGAGTGCTCAGGATCTCAGACTGGAGCGAAGGTTCACCTTCCAACAGGTCAACATCCCAAAGCACACAGCGAAGACCATGCAGGAGTGGCTTTGGGACAAGTCTCTGAATGTCCTTGAGTGGCCCAGCAAAGCGCAGACTTCAACCCGATGTAACATCTCTGGAACGACCTGAAAATAGCTGTGCAGTGACGCTCCCCATCCAACCTGACAGAGCTTGAGAGGATCTGCAGAGAAGAATGGGAGAAACTCCCCAAAAACAGGTATGCCAAGTTTGTAGCATCATACCCAAGAAGACTCAAGGATGTAGTTGCTGCCAAAGGTGCTTCAACAAAGTACTGAGTAAAGGGTCTGAATACTTATGTAAATGTGATATTTCTGTTTAATATTTTTAGTACTTTTGCAAACATTTCTAAACCTGTTTTTGCTTTGTCATTATGGGGTATTGTGTGTAGATTGATGAGGGGGGGAACAGTTTTGCCTCCCGAGTGGCGCAGCGGTCTAAGGCAGTGCTTGAGGCGTCACTACAGACCTGGGTTCGATCCTAGGCTGTATCACAACCAGCCGTGACTGGGAGTCCCATAGGGCAGCGCACAATTGGCCCATCGTCGTCCGGGTTAGGGGAGGGTTTGGCCGGTGGGGCTTTACTTGGCTCATCACGCTCTAGCGACTCCTTGTGGCGGGCCGGGCGCTCGCAGGCTGACTTCGGTCAACAGTTGAGCAGTGTTTCCTCCGGCACATTGGTGCGGGCGGGTCATGTTTCGGAGGACGCATGACTCAACCTTCGCTTCTCCCGAGCCCGTTGGGGAGTTGCAGCGATTAAACAAGATTGTAATTGAATCGCAATTGGATATCACGAAATTGGTGAGAAAAGGGGGGTAAAATACAAAACAATTATAATCATCCATTTTAGAATAAGGCTGTAACGTAACAACATGTGGGAAAATTCAAGAGGTCTGTATACTTTCCGAAGGCACTGTACACTACATGACCAAAAAGACCTGCTCGTCGAACATCTCATTCCGAAATCATGGGCGTTAATATGGAGTTGGTCCCCCCTTTGCTGCTATAACTGCCTCCACTCTTCTGGGAAGGCTTTCCACTAGATGTTGGAACATTGCTGCGGGGACTTGCTTCCATTCAGCCACGGGCATTAGTGAGGTCGGGCACTGATGTTGGGCATTTAGGCCTGGCTCGCAGTCGGCGTTCCAAATCATCCCAAAGGTGTTTGATGGGGTTGAGGTCAGTGCTCTGTGCAGGCCAATCAAGTTCTTCCACACCGATCTTGAAAAAATATTTCTGTATGGACCTCGAATTGAACGTTTCTGGGATCTTTTATTTCAGCTCATGAAACATGGGACCAACACTTTACATGTTGCGTTTATATTTTAGTTCAGTGTAATATTTTTTGTGGTCCACTTAAAGGATTTTTCCTATTTACGTTGTGATGTCACGAGAGGCTACACAGCTTTCAGCGGGATTGCTCAAGTAGTGCAAGGAGACCAGGTTCAACCAAAACAAGGATTTTATTAAAGGTCTTGGGAAACTAACGAAAGTATAACACAATTCTGTTCTCTGGTGGCTCTTTAAGGGTTAACAGTTCAGGGATGTCTCTTCCACATCCAAAATCATAACTCTCCTCGCTCAAATAACTTTTCCCCAGTCTTACTGTATTCCACGTTGCAGCTAGTGGCCATCCCAGCAAAACGTCCTTCCAAATGTCCCACACGTATTTCCACAGGTGCATATATCCAAAGGTGAGTATTTCCCAAAGGTAAGTATCTCCAAATCCTTATATTCCTCATGGAAGTGGACGTGCAGCCCTCTTGTCCTCCAGAGAGCCCAGCCTTGAGACCGTGTCTCTTCCCTTCAACAAACCTTCAGCTCATCAGCTCCTGATTGGTATCAGCTGCGTGGGAAGATTGGCCATAGAGGGTTGGAGTTCCCGACCATACCAGCAGATGGAGCCATAGCTGTCTGGGTTTGCAGCCATCTCAGGGGGATGTAACGTCCCTCCAGGACACAGCCTCTCGTGACATCACACATCCCCTCCTCGGGACCGACGTCCTCGTCGGGGTAAAGGCAGCGAAGAAGGCATCACGCCGGGAGAGGGCGTCCGCATTGCCGTGGTGCTTGCCAGCCTGCTCTCTCTTCAACTCCTCCACCTCTAGGACCAGGGACTCAGCCTCCTGTTGTCTCTCCTTGAGTTTCTTACTGAACGCATCAGCCTTGGTTTTAGCAGAGTTTAGCTTCTGTTGAGCAGCTTTCAGTTCCTTCTCTCTCTTTGCCTCCGCATTCTTCATCTTGTTCTCCAACACCTTGTACTTCTCCTCTGCCTTCTTCTGGACCTCCTTACTACTGCGCAGGGTCTCCTCACACTCCTCGATGGTCCTGCGCAGCCTCTCCAGCTCCTCCTGTTGCTTATGGAAGGAGCTCTGTTGGAGTTTAGCCTGGAGGATATCTAACTCTTCTGTCTTCATGTCTAACTGTTGCTTTAACAAACGATACCTCTCAGCGGTCCCCTTCAGACCAGACAGTTCTTTGTCCAGATTCTGTAGCTCCGTCTCTGTGTCGGTCTGGGCACCTGCCATCCCTATCCGAGCCCGGGCGGGAGTGAGTAATTCGGAGGATTGCACCGGAGCCTTCCCAGGATGAGTCTTGCCTCTCCGTTTCCGAGGTACTCGGGTTATCCTCTCCTGAGACTCTCTCCAGAGTGGGTAAAAGGCTGGGCAGTCTCGTCCAATTAGGACAGGGACGGGGAGGGAATCAACCACCCCCGCCGTCGTGTGTATGGTTCCCCGTGTGCTGGTCATTGTAAGTTCAGTAATGGGGTATTCTCTGGTGTCCCCATGGACACAGGAAACTGGGAGGACTTTCCCCGGGGTCAGACACGTTGGGCCCACCAAATCCTTACGCACCAGGGTGGCCCGGCTACCAGAATCCAGTAAGGCCTCCACATCATGGTGATTCACAGTTACCGGGCAGGTGGGGGGGTCGATCTGGGCCGCCATCTACGACTCCCAAGAGCGAGGCAAAACGGTGTGTGGGTGCTGAGCTGGAGGACTCCGCAGTGGGCATAGGTTCATCGGCTGGTTTCCCACACTGCCAGGAGATATGTCCCATCTCCCCACACCGGTAACACTGTCGAGTTTCCCCCTCCTGGTGTACTCTTCTTGGACCCGCCTGGTTTCTGGCTCCCCCTGGAGCCGGGATGAGTCCTGACGTGGCTGGGTTCGAGACCTTGGGGTCCTTTGGACGGGTTCTTCCCATTTGTGGTGGGGCCGCCCTCCTGGGGTCTTTTCGGGAAGCATTCAGCATCTCCGCTGTGGCCTGGTACTTTTCCACAGCTTCCACGGTCAGATCAGCCGTGGTCAAGGCCGGTTGACTGATGAACCGTTTTGCCTCATAAGGCAGGGCGCGTAGGTAACAATCCACCACAACGGCCTCCACCACCGCCGCTGCTGTATTCCTCTGCGGATCCAGCCATTTCCTTGCGATTCGGACAAGTTCATGCATCTGCGCCCGAGGAGGTTGGTCTGGTTGGAAGGTCCAGCTGTGAAAGCGCTGGGCCATACCAAACTTTGTGAGTCCATATCTGCTGAGGATCTCAGACTTCAGGGCATCATAGTCAGTAACCTGGTCAGGGCCCAGGTCCCGGACAGCATTCAGCGCTTCCCCGGTTAGAAAGGGGGGCTAACAGACCAACCCACTGTTGCTTGGGCCAGGCTTCCCTAGTGGCCGTGGCCTCAAATGCATGCAGGTATGCCTCAATGTCATCGGTAGCTCCCATCTTAGATATAAAGTCACTTGCCTTTATTGGGCGGGTATTTTGGACAACCCTCTGTCTCTGCAACTGCAATTCCTCTGCCTTCAGAAGGTTGGCTTTCTTTTGCTCCTCCAAGAGAGCCACGTTTGCTTGCATCTGGGCTTGCTGGCCAGCAACAAGGGCTTTCAATATGTCCTCCATTTCAGTCGGCGGGGAGCCTACGGCCAACTTGGAAAACTGGGTGATCAAACCTTCGGTATCCTCCTCCGACATGCACTATTAACGCTTGAGCGTGCCTGTATTCTCCACCATCTGTGATGTCACGAGAGGCTACACAGCTTTCAGCGGGATTGCTCAAGTAGTGCAAGGAGACCAGGTTCAACCAAAACAAGGATTTTATTAAAGGTCTTGGGAAACTAACGAAAGTATAACACAATTCTGTTCTCTGGTGGCTCTTTAAGGGTTAACAGTTCAGGGATGTCTCTTCCACATCCAAAATCATAACTCTCCCTCGCTCAAATAACTTTTCCCCAGTCTTACTGTATTCCACGTTGCAGCTAGTGGCCATCCCAGCAAAAACGTCCTTCCAAATGTCCCACACGTATTTCCACAGGTGCATATATCCAAAGGTGAGTATTTCCCAAAGGTAAGTATCTCCAAATCCTTATATTCCTCATGGAAGTGGACGTGCAGCCCTCTTGTCCTCCAGAGAGCCCAGCCTTGAGACCGTGTCTCTTCCCTTCAACAAACCTTCAGCTCATCAGCTCCTGATTGGTATCAGCTGCGTGGGAAGATTGGCCATAGAGGGTTGGAGTTCCCGACCATACCAGCAGATGGAGCCATAGCTGTCTGGGTTTGCAGCCATCTCAGGGGGATGTAACGTCCCTCCAGGACACAGCCTCTCGTGACATCACAACGTTTTTTCCACATTTATTTTATATCCTGAGATTTTAGAGTATTCAGAAAATATTTTTAACAAGGTGGGCTTCCATTCAGCCACGAGCATTAGTGAGGTCGGGCATTGATGTTGGGCGATTAGACATGGCTCGAAGTCAGCATTCCAATTCATCCCAAAGGTGTTCGATGGGGTTGAGGTCAGGGCTCTGTGTAGGCCAGTCAAGGTCTTCCACACCGATCTCGAAAAAAATTTCTGTATGGACCTCGCTTTGTGCACAGGGGCGTTGTCAAGCATTTAGTTTTCAATACTGGTCAGGTGTATCAGGTATAACGTCTGCAAATAAGTCTAGTTTATATTCAAGATTACCAATACTGATACCGGTTACATTTCGGGTAATTTCTAATTCTTTCTGCAAGCGGTCCTCTGTAGCTCAATTGGTAGAGCATGGCGCTTGTAACGCCAGGGTAGTGGGTTCGATCCCCGGGGCCACCCATACGTAAAAATTTATGCACACAGGTTTGAATAGAAAAGGCCATTCAAGACGGTCGAATGCCTTTTCGGCATCAACTGCCATTATTGATAAATGTACATCTTGTTATTGTATTAAACTGAAACATGTTCTTGTTTGTGTCTATTTTTAATCAACCCTGTTTGATTAAAATATATATCAAGTCCGGTAAGACTTCCTCCATTCTGTTGCAGATTAGCTTTGTTATTATTCTATTGTCGCAATTTATTAAATGTATGGGTCTGTAATCTGCAGGGGACGGTCCAGATTTCCCTGGTTTTATTCAAACTGAAATAACGGTTTGATACCTGGAACTTGGAAGCACTGAATTGAGTTGCATGTGTGTTGTAATTTGAGTTAATAGGAGTGCTACTTTGTCCCAGAATGTTAAATAATATTCAGTCCAGACCATAATATTCAGTCCAGACCATAATATTCAGTCCAGACCTGGTGCTTTTCTCCACGTGGATGTTTTAAAAGTGTCTAATATTTATTTTGGGTGAATTTTTTTTGGGGGGGCAGTTCTCTATTTTTTATGGTAATTGTTTGTCTGCTGATAGTTGCTTCAGGGTTATTGAGTCTAAGAAGGCTGTAGGATCAGTCCAACTGGTGTTTAATTCTGATTTATATTGATTTTCATAGACCATTTAGAATGGTCATTAATAGCGTCACTAGTCTATTTGTCCATTAGGTCTAATACATGTATCCTATACTGACTAGTCTATTTATCCATTAGGTCTAATAAATGTATCCTATACTAGTCTATTTATCCATTAGGTCTAATAAATGTATCCTATACTGACTAGTCTATTTATCCATTAGGTCTAATAAATGTATCCTATACTAGTCTATTTATCCATTAGGTCTAATAAATGTATCCTATACTGACTAGTCTATTTATCCACTAGGTCTAATAAATGTATCCTATACTGACTAGTCTATTTATCCATTAGGTCTAATAAATGTATCCTATACTGACTAGTCTATTTATCCATTAGGTCTAATACATGTATCCTATACTGACTAGTCTATTTATCCATTAGGTCTAATAAATGTATCCTATACTAGTCTATTTATCCATTAGGTCTAATAAATGTATCCTATACTGACTAGTCTATTTATCCATTAGGTCTAATAAATGTATCCTATACTAGTCTATTTATCCATTAGGTCTAATAAATGTATCCTATACTGACTAGTCTATTTATCCATTAGGTCTAATAAATGTATCCTATACTGACTAGTCTATTTATCCATTAGGTCTAATACATGTATCCTATACTGACTAGTCTATTTATCCATTAGGTCTAATAAATGTATCCTATACTGACTAGTCTATTTATCCATTAGGTCTAATAAATGTATCCTATACTGACTAGTCTATTTATCCATTAGGTCTAATAAATGTATCCTATACTGACTAGTCTATTTATCCATTAGGTCTAATAAATGTATCCTATACTGACTAGTCTATTTATCCATTAGGTCTAATAAATGTATCCTATACTGACTAGTCTATTTATCCATTAGGTCTAATAAATGTATCCTATACTGACTAGTCTATTTATCCATTAGGTCTAATAAATGTATCCTATACTGACTAGTCTATTTATCCATTAGGTTTAATAAATGTATCCTATACTGACTAGTCTATTTATCCATTAGGTCTAATAAATGTATCCTATAATAGTCTATTTATCCATTAGGTCTAATAAATGTATCATATACTGACTAGTCTATTTATCCATTAGGTCTAATAAATGTATCCTATACTGACTAGTCTATTTATCCATTAGGTCTAATAAATGTATCCTATACTGACTAGTCTATTTATCCATTAGGTCTAATACATGTATCCTATACTGACTAGTCTATTTATCCATTAGGTCTAATACATGTATCCTATACTGACTAGTCTATTTATCCATTAGGTCTAATAATGTATCCTATACTAGTCTATTTATCCATTAGGTCTAATAAATGTATCCTATACTGACTAGTCTATTTATCCATTAGGTCTAATAAATGCATAACAACACTGAGTTTAATAGTGTTTTTATTAGCCTCCAAAGCACTACAGCCACTCTGTGATGGACACACTCTGATCTTTTATTGAGGGATCTAGTCTAGATTAAACCTCATAGACAGTTTTATCATGTGGAGGTTTCATTCCCATCTCTCTATTTAACTAAACACTCTATTTGTCTTTAGCAGGGGAGAGACCAGACTCTCACTGTGACAGCTTGAAGAGTGCTTCAGGGGAACCAGACCCAGAGAAGTCCAAACCAGCAAGACGACGCCACTGCTCTCAGTGTGGAAAGAGTTTTGCGAACCTGAAACGACATGAGAGGATACACACAAAGGAGAGACCCTACCAATGCACTCAGTGTGGAAAGAATTTTACCTCATCAGAATATCTGAAAAAACATGAAAGAATACACTCTAAGCCTTACCACTGCTCCCAGTGCGAAAGAAGTTTTACCCAACGGGGGGACCTGAAATCACATGAGAGGACACACACAGGAGAGAAGCCTTACCACTGCTCCCAGTGTGAAAATAATTTTTTCTCATCAGGGTCCCTGAAAAAACATGAGGGGACACACACTGTAGAAAAACCTTTCCACTGTTCTCATTGTGAAAAAAGTTTAAAAAATTTATGGAACCTGAAAGAACATGAGCAAAGACACACAATGGAGAAGCCTTTCCACTGCTCCAACTGTGGAATTAAATTTACGTGGTTTCAGCAACTTAAAGAGCATGAAAGAATCCACATCGGAGAGAAAAGTTATCAATGCTTCCAGTGTGGAAAGATATTTATGCAGTTAGGGCACCTGAAAGTCCATGAGGTAACACACACAGGGGAGAAGCCTTACCACTGCTCTCAGTGTGGAAAGAGATATAGTACATCACATGGACTTAAAATTCATCAGAAAACACACACAGTTCTCCCACAATTGACTCATATTTTTGACTGAGGATGTGTTTTTGTTTATGCCACATGAAATCAAATTATACAAAGTGTACTCAAAAAATAAATGTGTATGAATATGGAGTGAGTAAAGTATATGGCGTTTCCAGATTTTTATGAAAAATGACCTATAATTAATTGCAATATGAGTTAAATAGTTTTTCAAAAAATGGTAATTAAGTATGTTAAAAGGTGTTGGAATGGTGTGAGTACCCCAACAACAGAATGTTGTGGGCGTGTACCGGTCATTCAATGGATACTTTGGGATTTTGGCAATGAGGCCCTTTATCTACTTCCCCAGAGTCAGGGGAACTCGTTGATACCATTTCTATGACTCTGTGTCCAGTATGCAGGAAGTTCGAGGTAGTTTCGTGAGCCAATGCTAACTAGCGTTAACGCACTGCGCTAGCGCTAGTTAGCAACTTCCCTCAAACCGCACGCAGAGACCAAAAAATGGTATCCACGAGTACATCTGAAAGTTACAGACGCACACATGTCATACCGCCAAGACATGCTAACCTCTCACCATTACAATAACAGGGGAGGTAAGCATTTTATATCATACCCCCAAGACATGCTAACCTCTCACCATTACAATAACAGGGGAGGTTAGCATTTTATATCATACCCCCAAGACATGCTAACCTCTCACCATTACAATAACAGGGGAGGTTAGCATTTTATATCATACCGCCAAGACATGCTAACCTATCACCATTACAATAACAGGGGAGGTTAGCATTTTGGGGGGGACTTTGACATTTGTGTGTTTAACGTTCTTACTCATTCACTATTAATTCAGGACTATCCGTAATCATGGTAGCATCCACATTAATGTATCCAACAAGTTTTGACTACTTTAAAACACATAAACACTACATGGCTCATCGACACCTGCTCGTCAAAAATCTCATTCCAAAATCATAGGGCATTAATATGGAGTTGGTCCCCCCCCCCTTTGCTGCTATAACTGCCTCCACTCTTCTGGGAAGGCTTTCCACTAGATGTTGGAAACCTAATGCAGTGACTTGCTTCCATTCAGCCACGAGCATTAGTGAGGTCGGGCATTGATGTTGGGCGATTAAGCCTGGCTCGCAGTCAGCGTTCCAATTCATCCCAAAGATGTTCGATGGGGTTGAGGTCAGGGCTCTGTGTAGGCCAGTCAAGTTCTTCCACACCGATCTCGAAAAACCATTTCTGGATGGACCTCGCTTTGTGCACGGGGGCATTGTCATGTTGAAAGAGGAAAGGGCCTTCCCCAAACTGTTGCCACAAAGTTGGAAGCACAGAATCGTCTAGAATGTAATTGTATGCTGGAGCGTTAAAGATTTCCCTTCACTGGAACTAAGGGGCCTAGCCCGAACCATGAAAAACAGCCACAGACCATTATTCCTCCTCCACCAAACTTTACAGTTGGCACTATGCATTCGGGCAGGTAGCGTTCTCCTGGCATCCGTCAAACCCAGATTTGTCCGTTGGACTGCCAGATGGTGAAGCTTGATTTATCACTCCAGAGAACGAGTTTCCACTGCTCCAGAGTCCAATGGCAGTGAGCTTTACACCACTCCGGCCGACGCTTGGCATTGCGCATGGTTGCAACCGAGACACACCATTTTTACGCGTCACGCGCTTCAGCACTCGGCTGTCCCGTTCTGTGAGCTTGTGTGGTCTACCGCTGAGCCGTTGTTGCTCCTAGACGTTTCCACTTCACAATAACAACACTTACAGTTGACTGGGGCAGCTCTAGCAGGGCAGAAAATTAGATGAACTGACTTGTTGGAAAGGTGGCATCCTGTGACGGTGCCAAGTTGAAAGTCACTGAGCTCTTCAGTAAGGCCATTTCTACTGCCAATGTTTGTCTATGGAGGTTGAATGTGCTGTGTGCTTGATTTAATACACCTGTCAGCAACGGGTGTGGCTGAAATAGCTGAATCCCCTATTTGAAGGGGTAATCTTGCATACACTATATATACAAAAGTATGTTGCATGTCTTATTTCATTCCCACAGTTGACTAATAATATGTGTAATAATGTAGGCACTTCCTGTAATGGAGGATTGTTACCTGTAACAAGGACTGGCAGGACAAAACGTCATTATCTGGTGTATTGGCTGAGAGTTATGCGATGTCATTATCTGGTGTATTGACTGAGAGTTATGCGATGTCATTATCTGGTGTATGGCTGAGAGTTATGCGATGTCATTATCTGGTGTATTGACTGAGAGTTATGCGATGTCATTATCTGGTGTATGGCTGAGAGTTATGCGATGTCATTATCTGGTGTATTGACAGAGTTATGCGATGTCATTATCTGGTGTATTGACTGAGAGTTATGCGATGTCATTATCTGGTGTATGACTGAGAGTTATGCGATGTCATTATCTGGTGTATTGACTGAGAGTTATGCGATGTCATTATCTGGTGTATGACTGAGAGTTATGCGATGTCATTATCTGGTGTATTGACAGAGTAATGCGATGGTGTTCTCTCTTTGTTCTCTCTCTCCTCCCTCATCACAGGTGATGAGCTGCACCTGTGACAGAGGGGAAGTGTATACATTTGGTTGCTATGGGGTGGGGCTTCAAGTCTTCAGGGGCCAGTTTTTCAAAAGTTATCTATCTGGATTTCGCTTATCGGATATAACAAAATGTTAGAATTGGGCTTTTCAAAACAGAAGAATTCGATTCCGATCCCAAATCTCACCTTTAATCAGGATTTAAATGTTGTTTTTTGCATTTTTCAAAACTCAAAGATAGTGATTATGATAGTTTTAACGCTGAAAATCTGGATTATCTTGATCCCACTGCAAGGGTGGATTTAGAAAGGTGAAAGGTACTACAACCAAGACTATGTAACTAAGGTGAGGAGGTTTAGAAAACGTTCTTACATGTGAAAACCAAAGGTTCATTATGTTAAGCTCTTAAGGATCGGACCCTTTTTTTTCAATTTTCACTTAAAATGACATACCCAAATCTAACTGCCTGTAGCGCAGGACCTGAAGCAAGGATATGCATATTCTTGATACAATTTGAAAGGAACAACTTTGAAGTTTGTGGAAATGTGAAATTAATGTAGGAGAATATAACACATTAGATCTGGTAAAAGATAATACAAACAAAAAAACATGCATTTTCTATTCAATGTTTTGTTCCATCATCTTTGAAATGCAAGAGAAAGGCCACAATATAATATTGCAGTTTAGGCACAATTTAGATTTTGGTCACTAGATGGCAGCAGTGTGTGTGCAAAGTTTCAGATTGATCCAGTGAAGCATTGCAATACTGGACTATTTTGTATCAAGTCTGCCCAAATGTGCCGAATTGGTCAATTGATACATTTTCAAGTACATACAACTATAGAGAACATACACAAATTATATGGTAATACAAAATGTAAGTTTACACACTCCCAGGAATGTCATACATGATGCGAACCCTGGCTGGGATGGTGCTGTTACAGAAACGCTCAGTCCCGCAGTGGATAGTTCCAGTTAAGTTGAGAAGCAGGTCTGGGTGAAGGCTCACAGATGATCATTGAGGTGGGAGCAATATGCAAAGTGATCTTGCGAAGGATCTGTGAGAGACTTTCACTGTGAGTGTGAAGTTGACGGTAGGCCCAGATCTGTTTAGGGTTGGGTACAGGATATGAACCCTGTTTAGTGGTAGGGTTGGGTACAGGATATGAACCCTGTTTAGTGGTAGGGTTGGGTACAGGATATGAACCCTGTTTAGTGGTAGGGTTGGGTACAGGATATGAACCCTGTTTAGTGGTAGGGTTGGGTACAGGATATGAACCCTGTTTAGTGGTAGGGTTGGGTACAGGATATGAACCCTGTTTAGTGGTAGGGTTGGGTACAGGATATGAACCCTGTTTAGGGGGTAGGGTTGGGTACAGGATATGAACCCTGTTTAGGGGTAGGGTTGGGTACAGGATATGAACCCTGTTTAGGGGTAGGGTTGGGTACAGGATATGAACCCTGTTTAGGGGTAGGGTTGGGTACAGGATATGAACCCTGTTTAGGGGTAGGGTTGGGTACAGGATATGAACCCTGTTTAGGGGTAGGGTTGGGTACAGGATATGAACCCTGTTTAGGGGTAGGGTTGGGTACAGGATATGAACCCTGTTTAGTGGTAGGGTTGGGTACAGGATATGAACCCGGTTTAGTGGTAGGGTTGGGTACAGAATATGAACCCGGTTTAGTGGTAGGGTTGGGTACAGGATATGAACCCTGTTTAGTGGTAGGGTTGGGTACAGGATATGAACCCTGTTTAGTGGTAGGGTTGGGTACAGGATATGAACCCTGTTTAGTGGTAGGGTTGGGTACAGGATATGAACCCTGTTTAGTGGTAGGGTTGGGTACAGGATATGAACCCTGTTTAGTGGTAGGGTTGGGTACAGGATATGAACCCTGTTTAGTGGTAGGGTTGGGTACAGGATATGAACCCTGTTTAGTGGTAGGGTTGGGTACAGGATATGAACCCTGTTTAGGGGTAGGGTTGGGTACAGGATATGAACCCTGTTTAGGGGTAGGGTTGGGTACAGGATATGAACCCTGTTTAGGGGTAGGGTTGGGTACAGGATATGAACCCTGTTTAGGGGTAGGGTTGGGTACAGGATATGAACCCTGTTTAGGGGTAGGGTTGGGTACAGGATATGAACCCTGTTTAGGGGTAGGGTTGGGTACAGGATATGAACCCTGTTTAGTGGTAGGGTTGGGTACAGGATATGAACCCTGTTTAGTGGTAGGGTTGGGTACAGGATATGAACCCTGTTTAGTGGTAGGGTTGGGTACAGGATATGAACCCTGTTTAGTGGTAGGGTTGGGTACAGGATATGAACCCTGTTTAGGGGGTAGGGTTGGGTACAGGATATGAACCCTGTTTAGGGGTAGGGTTGGGTACAGGATATGAACCCTGTTTAGGGGTAGGGTTGGGTACAGGATATGAACCCTGTTTAGGGGTAGGGTTGGGTACAGGATATGAACCCTGTTTAGGGGTAGGGTTGGGTACAGGATATGAACCCTGTTTAGGGGTAGGGTTGGGTACAGGATATGAACCCTGTTTAGGGGTTGGGTTGGGTACAGGATATGAACCCAGTTTAGTGTAAAGATTTGGGGGTAGGGTTGGGTACAGGATATGAACCCGGTTTAGTGGTAGGGTTGGGTACAGAATATGAACCCGGTTTAGTGGTAGGGTTGGGTACAGGATATGAACCCTGTTTAGTGGTAGGGTTGGGTACAGGATATGAACCCTGTTTAGTGGTAGGGTTGGGTACAGGATATGAACCCTGTTTAGTGGTAGGGTTGGGTACAGGATATGAACCCTGTTTAGTGGTAGGGTTGGGTACAGGATATGAACCCTGTTTAGTGGTAGGGTTGGGTACAGGATATGAACCCTGTTTAGTGGTAGGGTTGGGTACAGGATATGAACCCTGTTTAGTGGTAGGGGTTGGTTACAGGATATGAACCCTGGGTAGGGTTGGGTACAGGATATGAACCCTGGGTAGGGTTGGGTACAGGATATGAACCCTGTTTAGGGGTAGGGTTGGGTACAGGATATGAACCCTGTTTAGGGGTAGGGTTGGGTACAGGATATGAACCCTGTTTAGGGGTAGGGTTGGGTACAGGATATGAACCCTGTTTAGGGGTAGGGTTGGGTACAGGATATGAACCCTGTTTAGGGGTAGGGTTGGGTACAGGATATGAACCCTGTTTAGTGGTAGGGTTGGGTACAGGATATGAACCCTGTTTAGTGGTAGGGTTGGGTACAGAATATGAACCCGTTTAGGTGGGAGTGAGTGGTAGGGTTGGGTACAGGATATGAACCCTGTTTAGTGGTAGGGTTGGGTACAGGATATGAACCCTGTTTAGTGGTAGGGTTGGGTACAGGATATGAACCCTGTTTAGTGGTAGGGTTGGGTACAGGATATGAACCCTGTTTAGTGGTAGGGTTGGGTACAGGATATGAACCCTGTTTAGTGGTAGGGTTGGGTACAGGATATGAACCCTGTTTAGTGGTAGGGTTGGGTACAGGATATGAACCCTGTTTAGTGGTAGGGTTGGGTACAGGATATGAACCCTGTTTAGTGGTAGGGTTGGGTACAGGATATGAACCCTGTTTAGTGGTAGGGTTGGGTACAGGATATGAACCCTGTTTAGTGGTAGGGTTGGGTACAGGATATGAACCCTGTTTAGTGGTAGGGTTGGGTACAGGATATGAACCCTGTTTAGTGGTAGGGTTGGGTACAGGATATGAACCCTGTTTAGTGGTAGGGTTGGGTACAGGATATGAACCCTGTTTAGGGGTAGGGTTGGGTACAGGATATGAACCCTGTTTAGTGGTAGGGTTGGGTACAGGATATGAACCCTGTTTAGTGGTAGGGTTGGGTACAGGATATGAACCCTGTTTAGTGGTAGGGTTGGGTACAGGATATGAACCCTAGTTTATGGGTAGGGTTGGGTACAGGATATGAACCCTGTTTAGTGGTAGGGTTGGGTACAGGATATGAACCCTGTTTAGTGGTAGGGTTGGGTACAGGATATGAACCCTGTTTAGGGGTAGGGTTGGGTACAGGATATGAACCCTGTTTAGTGGTAGGGTTGGGTACAGGATATGAACCCTGTTTAGTGGTAGGGTTGGGTACAGGATATGAACCCTGTTTAGTGGTAGGGTTGGGTACAGGATATGAACCCTGTTTAGTGGTAGGGTTGGGTACAGGATATGAACCCTGTTTAGTGGTAGGGTTGGGTACAGGATATGAACCCTGTTTAGTGGTAGGGTTGGGTACAGGATATGAACCCTGTTTAGGGGTAGGGTTGGGTACAGGATATGAACCCTGTTTAGTGGTAGGGTTGGGTACAGGATATGAACCCTGTTTAGTGGTAGGGTTGGGTACAGGATATGAACCCTGTTTAGTGGTAGGGTTGGGGTACAGGATATGAACCCTGTTTAGTGGTAGGGTTGGGTACAGGATATGAACCCTGTTTAGTGGGTAGGGTTGGGTACAGGATATGAACCCTGTTTAGTGGTAGGGTTGGGTACAGGATATGAACCCTGTTTAGTGGTAGGGTTGGGTACAGGATATGAACCCTGTTTAGTGGTAGGGTTGGGTACAGGATATGAACCCTGTTTAGTGGTAGGGTTGGGTACAGGATATGAACCCTGTTTAGTGGTAGGGTTGGGTACAGGATATGAACCCTGTTTAGTGGTAGGGTTGGGTACAGGATATGAACCCTGTTTAGTGGTAGGGTTGGGGTACAGGATATGAACCCTGTTTAGTGGTAGGGTTGGGTACAGGATATGAACCCTGTTTAGTGGTAGGGTTGGGTACAGGATATGAACCCTGTTTAGTGGTAGGGTTGGGTACAGGATATGAACCCTGTTTAGTGGTAGGGTTGGGTACAGGATATGAACCCTGTTTAGTGGTAGGGTTGGGTACAGGATATGAACCCTGTTTATGGGTAGGGTTGGGTACAGGATATGAACCCTGTTTAGTGGTAGGGTTGGGTACAGGATATGAACCCTGTTTAGTGGTAGGGTTGGGTACAGGATATGAACCCTGTTTAGGGGTAGGGTTGGGTACAGGATATGAACCCTGTTTAGTGGTAGGGTTGGGTACAGGATATGAACCCTGTTTAGTGGTAGGGTTGGGTACAGGATATGAACCCTGTTTAGGGGTAGGGTTGGGTACAGGATATGAACCCTGTTTAGTGGTAGGGTTGGGTACAGGATATGAACCCTGTTTAGTGGTAGGGTTGGGTACAGGATATGAACCCTGTTTAGTGGTAGGGTTGGGTACAGGATATGAACCCTGTTTAGTGGTAGGGTTGGGTACAGGATATGAACCCTGTTTAGTGGTAGGGTTGGGTACAGGATATGAACCCTGTTTAGTGGTGGGTTGGGTACAGGATATGAACCCTGTTTAGTGGTAGGGTTGGGTACAGGATATGAACCCTGTTTAGTGGTAGGGTTGGGTACAGGATATGAACCCTGTTTAGTGGTAGGGTTGGGTACAGGATATGAACCCTGTTTAGTGGTAGGGTTGGGTACAGGATATGAACCCTGTTTAGTGGTAGGGTTGGGTACAGGATATGAACCCTGTTTAGTGGTAGGGTTGGGTACAGGATATGAACCCTGTTTAGTGGTAGGGTTGGGTACAGGATATGAACCCTGTTTAGTGGTAGGGTTGGGTACAGGATATGAACCCTGTTTAGTGGTAGGGTTGGGTACAGGATATGAACCCTGTTTAGTGGTAGGGTTGGGTACAGGATATGAACCCTGTTTAGTGGTAGGGTTGGGTACAGGATATGAACCCTGTTTAGTGGTAGGGTTGGGTACAGGATATGAACCCTGTTTAGTGGTAGGGTTGGGTACAGGATATGAACCCTGTTTAGTGGTAGGGTTGGGTACAGGATATGAACCCTGTTTAGTGGTAGGGTTGGGTACAGGATATGAACCCTGTTTAGTGGTAGGGTTGGGTACAGGATATGAACCCTGTTTAGTGGTAGGGTTGGGTACAGGATATGAACCCTGTTTAGTGGTAGGGTTGGGTACAGGATATGAACCCTGTTTAGTGGTAGGGTTGGGTACAGGATATGAACCCTGTTTAGTGGTAGGGTTGGGTACAGGATATGAACCCTGTTTAGTGGTAGGGTTGGGTACAGGATATGAACCCTGTTTAGTGGTAGGGTTGGGTACAGGATATGAACCCTGTTTAGTGGTAGGGTTGGGTACAGGATATGAACCCTGTTTAGTGGTAGGGTTGGGTACAGGATATGAACCCTGTTTAGTGGTAGGGTTGGGTACAGGATATGAACCCTGTTTAGTGGTAGGGTTGGGTACAGGATATGAACCCTGTTTAGTGGTAGGGTTGGGTACAGGATATGAACCCTGTTTAGTGGTAGGGTTGGGTACAGGATATGAACCCTGTTTAGTGGTAGGGGTTGGGTACAGGATATGAACCCTGTTTAGTGGTAGGGTTGGGTACAGGATATGAACCCTGTTTAGTGGTAGGGTTGGGTACAGGATATGAACCCTGTTTAGTGGTAGGGTTGGGTACAGGATATGAACCCTGTTTAGTGGTAGGGTTGGGTACAGGATATGAACCCTGTTTAGTGGTAGGGTTGGGTACAGGATATGAACCCTGTTTAGTGGTAGGGTTGGGTACAGGATATGAACCCTGTTTAGTGGTAGGGTTGGGTACAGGATATGAACCCTGTTTAGGGGTAGGGTTGGGTACAGGATATGAACCCTGTTTAGTGGTAGGGTTGGGTACAGGATATGAACCCTGTTTAGTGGTAGGGTTGGGTACAGGATATGAACCCTGTTTAGTGGTAGGGTTGGGTACAGGATATGAACCCTGTTTAGTGGTAGGGTTGGGTACAGGATATGAACCCTGTTTAGTGGTAGGGTTGGGTACAGGATATGAACCCTGTTTAGTGGTAGGGTTGGGTACAGGATATGAACCCTGTTTAGTGGTAGGGTTGGGTACAGGATATGAACCCTGTTTAGTGGTAGGGTTGGGTACAGGATATGAACCCTGTTTAGTGGTAGGGTTGGGTACAGGATATGAACCCTGTTTAGTGGTAGGGTTGGGTACAGGATATGAACCCTGTTTAGTGGTAGGGTTGGGTACAGGATATGAACCCTGTTTAGTGGTAGGGTTGGGTACAGGATATGAACCCTGTTTAGTGGTAGGGTTGGGTACAGGATATGAACCCTGTTTAGTGGTAGGGTTGGGTACAGGATATGAACCCTGTTTAGTGGTAGGGTTGGGTACAGGATATGAACCCTGTTTAGTGGTAGGGTTGGGTACAGGATATGAACCCTGTTTAGTGGTAGGGTTGGGTACAGGATATGAACCCTGTTTAGTGGTAGGGTTGGGTACAGGATATGAACCCTGTTTAGTGGTAGGGTTGGGTACAGGATATGAACCCTGTTTAGTGGTAGGGTTGGGTACAGGATATGAACCCTGTTTAGTGGTAGGGTTGGGTACAGGATATGAACCCTGTTTAGTGGTAGGGTTGGGTACAGGATATGAACCCTGTTTAGTGGTAGGGTTGGGTACAGGATATGAACCCTGTTTAGTGGTAGGGTTGGGTACAGGATATGAACCCTGTTTAGTGGTAGGGTTGGGTACAGGATATGAACCCTGTTTAGTGGTAGGGTTGGGTACAGGATATGAACCCTGTTTAGTGGTAGGGTTGGGTACAGGATATGAACCCTGTTTAGTGGTAGGGTTGGGTACAGGATATGAACCCTGTTTAGTGGTAGGGTTGGGTACAGGATATGAACCCTGTTTAGTGGTAGGGTTGGGTACAGGATATGAACCCTGTTTAGTGGTAGGGTTGGGTACAGGATATGAACCCTGTTTAGTGGTAGGGTTGGGTACAGGATATGAACCCTGTTTAGTGGTAGGGTTGGGTACAGGATATGAACCCTGTTTAGTGGTAGGGTTGGGTACAGGATATGAACCCTGTTTAGTGGTAGGGTTGGGTACAGGATATGAACCCTGTTTAGTGGTAGGGTTGGGTACAGGATATGAACCCTGTTTAGTGGTAGGGTTGGGTACAGGATATGAACCCTGTTTAGTGGTAGGGTTGGGTACAGGATATGAACCCTGTTTAGTGGTAGGGTTGGGTACAGGATATGAACCCTGTTTAGGGGTAGGGTTGGGTACAGGATATGAACCCTGTTTAGTGGTAGGGTTGGGTACAGGATATGAACCCTGTTTAGTGGTAGGGTTGGGTACAGGATATGAACCCTGTTTAGTGGTAGGGTTGGGTACAGGATATGAACCCTGTTTAGTGGTAGGGTTGGGTACAGGATATGAACCCTGTTTAGTGGTAGGGGTTGGGTACAGGATATGAACCCTGTTTAGTGGTAGGGTTGGGTACAGGATATGAACCCTGTTTAGTGGTAGGGTTGGGTACAGGATATGAACCCTGTTTAGTGGTAGGGTTGGGTACAGGATATGAACCCTGTTTAGTGGTAGGGTTGGGTACAGGATATGAACCCTGTTTAGTGGTAGGGTTGGGTACAGGATATGAACCCTGTTTAGTGGTAGGGTTGGGTACAGGATATGAACCCTGTTTAGTGGTAGGGTTGGGTACAGGATATGAACCCTGTTTAGTGGTAGGGTTGGGTACAGGATATGAACCCTGTTTAGTGGTAGGGTTGGGTACAGGATATGAACCCTAGTTTATGGGTAGGGTGGGTACAGGATATGAACCCTGTTTAGTGGTAGGGTTGGGTACAGGATATGAACCCTGTTTAGTGGTAGGGTTGGGTACAGGATATGAACCCTGTTTAGTGGTAGGGTTGGGTACAGGATATGAACCCTAGTTTATGGGTAGGGTTGGGTACAGGATATGAACCCTGTTTAGTGGTAGGGTTGGGTACAGGATATGAACCCTGTTTAGTGGTAGGGTTGGGTACAGGATATGAACCCTAGTTTATGGGTAGGGTTGGGTACAGGATATGAACCCTGTTTAGTGGTAGGGTTGGGTACAGGATATGAACCCTGTTTAGTGGTAGGGTTGGGTACAGGATATGAACCCTGTTTAGTGGTAGGGTTGGGGTACAGGATATGAACCCTGTTTAGTGGTAGGGTTGGGGTACAGTATATGAACCCTGTTTAGTGGTAGGGTTGGGTACAGGATATGAACCCTGTTTAGTGGTAGGGTTGGGTACAGGATATGAACCCTAGTTTATGGGTAGGGTTGGGTACAGGATATGAACCCTGTTTAGTGGTAGGGTTGGGTACAGGATATGAACCCTGTTTAGTGGTAGGGTTGGGTACAGGATATGAACCCTAGTTTATGGGTAGGGTTGGGTACAGGATATGAACCCTGTTTAGTGGTAGGGTTGGGTACAGGATATGAACCCTGTTTAGTGGTAGGGTTGGGTACAGGATATGAACCCTGTTTAGTGGGTAGGGTTGGGTACAGGATATGAACCCTGTTTAGTGGTAGGGTTGGGTACAGGATATGAACACTGTTTAGGGGTAGGGTTGGGTACAGGATATGAACCCTGTTTAGGGGTAGGGTTGGGTACAGGATATGAACCCTGTTTAGTGGTAGGGTTGGGTACAGGATATGAACCCGGTTTAGTGGTAGGGTTGGGTACAGGATATGAACCCTGTTTAGTGGTAGGGTTGGGTACAGGATATGAACCCTGTTTAGTGGTAGGGTTGGGTACAGGATATGAACCCTGTTTAGTGGTAGGGTTGGGTACAGGATATGAACCCTGTTTAGTGGTAGGGTTGGGTACAGGATATGAACCCTGTTTAGTGGTAGGGTTGGGTACAGGATATGAACCCTGTTTAGGGGTAGGGTTGGGTACAGGATATGAACCCTGTTTAGTGGTAGGGTTGGGTACAGGATATGAACCCTGTTTAGTGGTAGGGTTGGGGACAGGATATGAACCCTGTTTAGTGGTAGGGTTGGGTACAGGATATGAACCCTGTTTAGTGGTAGGGTTGGGTACAGGATATGAACCCTGTTTAGTGGTAGGGTTGGGGACAGGATATGAACCCTGTTTAGTGGTAGGGTTGGGTACAGGATATGAACCCTGTTTAGTGGTAGGGTTGGGTACAGGATATGAACCCAGTTTAGTGGTAGGGTTGGGTACAGGATATGAACCCTGTTTAGTGGTAGGGTTGGGTACAGGATATGAACCCAGTTTAGTGGTAGGGGTTGGGTACAGGATATGAACCCTGTTTAGTGGTAGGGTTGGGTACAGGATATGAACCCAGTTTAGTGGTAGGGTTGGGTACAGGATATGAACCCTGTTTAGTGGTAGGGTTGGGTACAGGATATGAACCCAGTTTAGTGGTAGGGTTGGGTACAGGATATGAACCCTGTTTAGTGGTAGGGTTGGGTACAGGATATGAACCCTGTTTAGTGGTAGGGTTGGGTACAGGATATGAACCCTGTTTAGTGGTAGGGTTGGGTACAGGATATGAACCCTGTTTAGGGGTAGGGTTGGGTACAGGATATGAACCCTGTTTAGTGGTAGGGTTGGGTACAGGATATGAACCCTGTTTAGTGGTAGGGTTGGGTACAGGATATGAACCCTGTTTAGTGGTAGGGTTGGGTACAGGATATGAACCCAGTTTAGTGGTAGGGTTGGGTACAGGATATGAACCCTGTTTAGTGGTAGGGTTGGGTACAGGATATGAACCCTGTTTAGTGGTAGGGTTGGGTACAGGATATGAACCCTGTTTAGTGGTAGGGTTGGGTACAGGATATGAACCCTGTTTAGGGGTAGGGTTGGGTACAGGATATGAACCCTGTTTAGTGGTAGGGTTGGGTACAGGATATGAACCCTGTTTAGTGGTAGGGTTGGGTACAGGATATGAACCCTGTTTAGTGGTAGGGTTGGGGACTGTGAGTGTGAAGTGACGGTAGGCCCAGATCTGTGCATGCATCTGAGTAGGTGTAGTCTGTACCAATGATGATACGAACTGCTCTTCTCTGGACTCTTCATGGTAACACACTGTCCCCTTTGGTTAGTCCTGCATGCCACACTGGGGCAGCATATTCCACCGCTGGTCAGATGTAGGTGGTGAATACCGTTACCAGGTCCTCCTCCGTGGTGAATACCGTTACCAGGTCCTCCTCCGTGGTGAAAACTGTTTACCAGGTCCTCTTCCGTGGTGAAAACTGTTTACCAGGTCCTCTTCCGTGGTGAAAACTGTTTACCAGGTCCCTCCTTAGGGATGTGGAAGTGCTTCAGGCGTTTTATAATAATATGCCATTTAGCAGACGCTTTTATCCAAAGCGACTTACAGTCACGCGTGCATACATTTTTTGTGTATGTGTGGTCCAGGGGATCGAACCCACTACCTTGGCGTTACAAGCGCCGTGCTCTACCAGCTGAGATACAGAGGACCACAGATTTAAATGGATGTAGATTCCTAGGATCTTGATAACCTCTGTCTTCTGGAGTTCTGTTTGGGTTCTAGTAGACGGGGTGGTATTATGGGTGGTGACATAGTACGGGTGGTGAAGTGCACATGGAGCACTTTGCACTTGGGGTGCAGAACCATGTGGCTCCCCACTGACCACTTCTCCAGGTCAACCAGGTCTTCATGGATGGTTGAAGGTGATATTAGTGGACTGGTTTAATTAAGATTATACTTGGCTGTATTGGCTGTATTAAGTAAGAGAACACATATCTGGTGATTTTGAAATGACTTGTTATGATATTGCTTGCATACTCCTGAGTGGCGCAGTGGTCTAAGGCACTGCATCGCAGTGCTAACTGTGCCACTAGAGATCCTGGTTCGAATCCAGGCTCTGTCGCCGCCGGCCGCGACCGGGAGACTCATGGGCGGCGCACAATTGGCCCAGCGTCGTCCAGGGTAGGGGAGGGAATGGCCGGCAGGGATGTAGCTCAGTTGATAGAGCATGGCGTTTGCAACGCCAGGGTTGTGGGTTCGATTCCCACGGGGGGCCAGTATAAAAAAAATATATGTATATGTGTTCACTAACTGTAAGTCGCTCTGGATAAGAGCGTCTGCTAAATGACTAAAATTTAAATGTAATATTAAACACAATGTAGTGAATGTTTTCCCACACTGTGTTATCCACTCCAGTCAGCAGATGGCGATATGCGTCTTTCAGGTGGCGCTTCTTGCGTGACGTATAATCTAGTGGTCTTCAACAACAAAACGGCTGATTCAACCACCTCGGTAGCTTGCTTGTTAACATAAACCGAAACATTGAAGCTCTGTAGACCATTTGGTTTGTATTAACATCAGTGTTTTAAACACACTGTCTGCGTCTTTACTAGTTACTCCATTTAATATTTACGTTGTTAGTCAGTTAGCTGGCTGGTTAAATTAGCCTAGCACTAGGCTTGTCGCTAATGCTAACTAGCTAGTTAACATCTCCGACCATGAGTTCACTAAGCTACTCTCCTCCTGCTAAAGAAGAGGAGGTAGGTTGTAGGAAGAAAGAAACTCTCGTGAAAGAGGAGGAGGAAGAGGAGGCTGTCACAGTTCAAACAGAAGTAGAGGATGAAGCTGTTACCGTGAAAGAAGAGGAAGAAGAAGCTTTCAGAGTGAAAGAGGAAGATAAACAAGAGAATGCAGTTTTTGTAGTGAAAGAGGAGGAAAGGACTGTATTAGTAAAAGAAATGGAACAAGTTTTTGGAGTGAAGGAGGAGGGGGAGATTACTGTCACATTGGAGGAGGAAGAAGAGATAAATGGAGATCAGATTAACACCAGTGAGTACTGTCCTAAAAACAGGGGCACAAACTATGTAGTTGTTGAATCAATGTCTCTGAATATCTCTTTCTTTTGAACTGATGTGTGATTTTAACGGGTAATTCTACTGAAATGGGCGATTCCAGCGCTATGGACGTTCCATTTGCACGCAAAATCACAACTTTATTAATGTCTCACAGAATGGAAAGAGTGTATACCCAAGAAATTGGACTCTTTATGGATGTTACATGAAATGGACAAGCTTTTGGGGGAGACTGAACATATTAGCAAAAGTCTGTGGTCGATTCTGTGGGAAGGTCAACCTGAGCGTAAACAAATAAAATGAGTATTTCCAAATGAAACCACGTTCATAATGAAGGTCTATATGGTGGAGTTCAGGCTTTATTTGAAACGTTTAAGTAGGAAATTGCATTAATTTAGACTATTACAGAGTAGGAGGCAAAGTCTCAAAAAATGCGTTTAGAGTCAATCATATTTCATGGCTTTAGAAAGGGCTCACAGAGCTTGTTGTTTTACAATCACAGCTTTCCACCAGTATTAGTTAAGAAAAGGTTAATGAAGCAGTACAGACCAAATGGAAGTGTCTTGAGTTTGGTTTGACCTGTTCTACAGTATTGTAAAGTTAGTGGGGGTTGACTGAGACAGGCAATGTAACATCCGTAACGTTTTTAGGAAATGTGTTTGTACAACATGCACCTTACATTGGATCACCTTGAAACTTTTCTCTGTAAAGCTTACTTTCATCAAGGTTTTACATGGTCTATAATTGGTTTCTCTCCTTTCAGTATCCCTTTTCAGCGTTATGATATCATTGACATCCATAAGCAATTGTTGATATGTTGAAAGTGACGTGTTCTGGCTAAGATTCTCTTAGAAAATATAAGCTGAAGCATTTCTCGTACATGTCAGTACTGTTTTTTTAAATGGAAAGATGGGAAGGTTGTTTGTCAACAATCTGTCAGTAGTCCTGGAGTGTTTTTTTTTCTACAAATGAAAGCCCCCCCAAAAAAAAATAATATACAGTGCCTTCAGAAAGTCTTCACACCCCTTGACTTATTCCACATGTTGTTGTTGTGTTTCAGCCTGATTACATTTTTTATTAAATATATGCATTTTCTCACCCATCTACACACACTGCCCCATAATGACTGGGGAAACATATTTATAGAAATTGTTTCTGATTTATTGAAAATGAAATACATAAATATCTAATTTACATAAGTATTCACACCCCTGAGTCAATACATGTTAGAATCACCTTTGGCAGCGATTACGGCTGTGAGTCTTTCTGGGTAAGTCTGTCAAGTTGGTTGTTGATCATTGCTAGACAGCCATTTTCAAGTCCTGACACAGATTTTCAAGTAGCCTTGTGTACTACTCAGGCTACCTGTAATTAGGGCCTTGTGTACTATTCAGGCTACCTGTATTTAGGGCCTTGTATACTATTCAGGCTACCTGTAATGAGGGCCTTGTATACTATTCAGGCTACCTGTAATTAGGGCCTTGTATACTATTCAGGCTACCTGTAATTAGGGCCTTGTGTACTACTCAGGCTACCTGTAATTAGGGCCTGGCCTTGTGTACTATTCAGGCTACCTGTAATTAGGGCCTTGTATACTATTCAGGCTACCTGTAATTAGGGCCTTGTGTACTATTCAGGCTACCTGTAATTAGGGCCTGGCCTTGTATACTATTCAGGCTACCTGTAATTAGGGCCTTGTGTTCTATTCAGGCTACCTGTATTTAGGGCCTTGTGTACTATACAGGCTACCTGTATTTAGGGCCTTGTATACTATTCAGGCTACCTGTAATTAGGGCCTTGTGTACTATTCCGGCTACCGGTAATTAGGGCCTTGTGTACTATTCCGGCTACCTGTAATTAGGGCCTTGTGTACTATTCAGGCTACCTGTATAATTAGGGCCTGGCCTTGTATACTCTTCAGGCTACCTGTAATTAGGGTCTTGTGTACTATTCAGGCTACCTGTAATTAGGGCCTTGGTACTATTCAGGCTACCTGTAATTAGGGCCTGGCCTTGTATACTATTCAGGCTACCTGTAATTAGGGTATTGTGTACTATTCAGGCTACCTGTAATTAGGGCCTTGTATACTATTCAGGCTACCTGTAATTAGGGTATTGTGTACTATTCAGGCTACCTGTAATTAGGGTATTGTGTACTATTCAGGCTACCTGTAATTAGGGCCTTGTGTACTATTCAGGCTACCTGTAATTAGGGTATTGTGTACTGTTCAGGCTACCTGTAATTAGGGCCTTGTATACTATTCAGGCTACCTGTAATTAGGGCCTTGTATACTATTCAGGCTACCTGTAATTAGGGCCTTGTGTACTATTCAGGCTACCTGTAATTAGGGTATTGTGTACTGTTCAGGCTACCTGTAATTAGGGCCTTGTATACTATTCAGGCTACCTGTAATTAGGGCCTTGTGTACTACTCAGGCTACCTGTAATTAGGGTCTTGTGTACTATTCAGGCTACCTGTATAATTAGGGCCTGGCCTTGTATACTCTTCAGGCTACCTGTAATTAGGGTCTTGTGTACTATTCAGGCTACCTGTAATTAGGGCCTTGGTACTATTCAGGCTACCTGTAATTAGGGCCTTGTGTACTACTCAGGCTACCTGTAATTAGGGTCTTGTGTACTATTCAGGCTACCTGTAATTAGGGCCTTGTATACTATTCAGGCTACCTGTAATTAGGGCCTTGTATACTAGTCAGGCTACCTGTAATTAGGGCCTTGTGTTCTATTCAGGCTACCTGTATTTAGGGCCTTGTGTACTATTCAGGCTACCTGTAATTAGGGCCTTGTGTACTATTCCGGCTACCGGTAATTAGGGCCTTGTGTACTATTCCGGCTACCTGTAATTAGGGCCTTGTGTACTATTCAGGCTACCTGTATAATTAGGGCCTGGCCTTGTATACTCTTCAGGCTACCTGTAATTAGGGTCTTGTGTACTATTCAGGCTACCTGTAATTAGGGCCTTGGTACTATTCAGGCTACCTGTAATTAGGGCCTTGTATACTATTCGGGCTACCTGTAATTAGGGCCTTGTGTACTATTCAGGCTACCTGTAATTAGGGCCTTGTGTACTATTCAGGCTACCTGTAATTAGGGCCTTGTATACTATTCAGGCTACCTGTAATTAGGGTCTTGTGTACTATTCAGGCTACCTGTAATTAGGGCCTTGTATACTATTCAGGCTACCTGTAATTAGGGCCTTGTGTACTATTCAGGCTACCTGTATAATTAGGGCCTGGCCTTGTATACTCTTCAGGCTACCTGTAATTAGGGTCTTGTGTACTATTCAGGCTACCTGTAATTAGGGCCTTGGTACTATTCAGGCTACCTGTAATTAGGGCCTGGCCTTGTATTTTTACATTTACATTTTAGTCATTTAGCAGACGCTCTTATCCAGAGCGACTTACAGGAGCAATTAGGGTTAAGTGCCTTGCTCAGGGGCACATCGACAGATTTTTCACCTAGTCGGCTCGGGGATTAGAACCAGCGACCTTTCGGTTACTGGCACAACGCTCTTACCCACTAAGCTACCTGCCGCCCCTTGTATACTATTCAGGCTACCTGTAATTAGGGTATTGTGTACTATTCAGGCTACCTGTAATTAGGGCCTTGTATACTATTCAGGCTACCTGTAATTAGGGCCTTGTGTACTATTCAGGCTACCTGTAATTAGGGCCTTGTGTACTATTCAGGCTACCTGTAATTAGGGCCTTGTATACTATTCAGGCTACCTGTAATTAGGGTCTTGTGTACTATTCAGGCTACCTGTAATTAGGGCCTTGTATACTATTCAGGCTACCTGTAATTAGGGCCTTGTATTCTATTCAGGCTACCTGTAATTATGGCCTTAATGTACTATTCAGGCTACCTGTAATTAGGGCCTTGTACTATTCAGGCTACCTGTAATTAGGGCCTGGCCTTGTATACTATTCAGGCTACCTGTAATTAGGGTATTGTGTACTGTTCAGGCTACCTGTAATTAGGGCCTTGTATACTATTCAGGCTACCTGTAATTAGGGCCTTGTGTACTACTCAGGCTACCTGTAATTAGGGCCTTGTGTACTACTCAGGCTACCTGTAATTAGGGTCTTGTGTACTATTCAGGCTACCTGTAATTAGGGCCTTGTATACTATTCAGGCTACCTGTAATTAGGGCCTTGTATACTATTCAGAAAACCTGTAATTAGGGCCTTGTGTTCTATTCAGGCTACCTGTATTTAGGGCCTTGTGTACTATACAGGCTACCTGTATTTAGGGCCTTGTATACTATTCAGGCTACCTGTAATTAGGGCCTTGTGTACTATTCCGGCTACCGGTAATTAGGGCCTTGTGTACTATTCCGGCTACCTGTAATTAGGGCCTTGTATTCTATTCCGGCTACCTGTAATTAGGGCCTTGTGTACTATTCAGGCTACCTGTATAATTAGGGCCTGGCCTTGTATACTCTTCAGGCTACCTGTAATTAGGGTCTTGTGTACTATTCAGGCTACCTGTAATTAGGGCCTTGGTACTATTCAGGCTACCTGTAATTAGGGCCTGGCCTTGTATACTATTCAGGCTACCTGTAATTAGGGCCTTGTATACTATTCAGGCTACCTGTAATTAGGGCCTTGTGTACTACTCAGGCTACCTGTAATTAGGGTCTTGTGTACTATTCAGGCTACCTGTAATTAGGGCCTTGTATACCATTCAGGCTACCTGTAATTAGGGCCTTGTGTTCTATTCAGGCTACCTGTATTTAGGGCCTTGTGTACTATACAGGCTACCTGTATTTAGGGCCTTGTATACTATTCAGGCTACCTGTAATTAGGGCCTTGTGTACTATTCCGGCTACCGGTAATTAGGGCCTTGTGTACTATTCCGGCTACCTGTAATTAGGGCCTTGTGTACTATTCAGGCTACCTGTAATTAGGGCCTTGTATACTATTCAGGCTACCTGTAATTAGGGCCTTGTATACTATTCAGGCTACCTGTAATTATGGCCTTGTGTACTATTCAGGCTACCTGTAATTAGGGCCTTGTGTACTATTCAGGCTACCTGTAATTAGGGCCTTGTGTACTATTCAGGCTACCTGTAATTAGGGCCTTGTATACTATTCAGGCTACCTGTAATTAGGGCCTTGAATTCTATTCAGGCTACCTGTAATTATGGCCTTGTGTACTATTCAGGCTACCTGTAATTAGGGCCTTGTGTACTATTCAGGCTACCTGTATTTAGGGCCTTGTGTACTATTCAGGCTACCTGTAATTAGGGCCTTGTATACTATTCAGGCTACCTGTAATTAGGGCCTTGTGTACTACTCAGGCTACCTGTAATTAGGGTCTTGTGTACTATTCAGGCTACCTGTAATTAGGGCCTTGTATACCATTCAGGCTACCTGTAATTAGGGCCTTGTGTTCTATTCAGGCTACCTGTATTTAGGGCCTTGTGTACTATACAGGCTACCTGTATTTAGGGCCTTGTATACTATTCAGGCTACCTGTAATTAGGGCCTTGTGTACTATTCCGGCTACCGGTAATTAGGGCCTTGTGTACTATTCCGGCTACCTGTAATTAGGGCCTTGTGTACTATTCAGGCTACCTGTAATTAGGGCCTTGTATACTATTCAGGCTACCTGTAATTAGGGCCTTGTATACTATTCAGGCTACCTGTAATTATGGCCTTGTGTACTATTCAGGCTACCTGTAATTAGGGCCTTGTGTACTATTCAGGCTACCTGTAATTAGGGCCTTGTGTACTATTCAGGCTACCTGTAATTAGGGCCTTGTATACTATTCAGGCTACCTGTAATTAGGGCCTTGAATTCTATTCAGGCTACCTGTAATTATGGCCTTGTGTACTATTCAGGCTACCTGTAATTAGGGCCTTGTGTACTATTCAGGCTACCTGTATTTAGGGCCTTGTGTACTATTCAGGCTACCTGTAATTAGGGCCTTGTATACTATTCAGGCTACCTGTAATTAGGGCCTTGTGTACTATTCAGGCTACCTGTATTTAGGGCCTTGTATACTATACAGGCTACCTGTAATTAGGGCCTTGTATACTATTCAGGCTACCTGTAATTAGGGCCTTGTGTACTATTCAGGCTACCTGTAATTAGGGCCTTGTGTACTATTCAGGCTACCTGTATAATTAGGGCCTGGCCTTGTATACTCTTCAGGCTACCTGTAATTAGGGTCTTGTGTACTATTCAGGCTACCTGTAATTAGGGCCTTGGTACTATTCAGGCTACCTGTAATTAGGGCCTGGCCTTGTATACTATTCAGGCTACCTGTAATTAGGGCCTTGGTACTATTCAGGCTACCTGTAATTAGGGCCTGGCCTTGTATTCTATTCCGGCTACCTGTAATTAGGGCCTTGTGTACTATTCAGGCTACCTGTATAATTAGGGCCTGGCCTTGTATACTCTTCAGGCTACCTGTAATTAGGGCCTTGTGTACTATTCAGGCTACCTGTAATTAGGGCCTTGTATACTATTCAGGCTACCTGTAATTGGGGCCTTGTGTACTATTCAGGCTACCTGTAATTAGGGTCTTGTGTACTATTCAGGCTACCTGTAATTAGGGCCTTGGTACTATTCAGGCTACCTGTAATTAGGGCCTGGCCTTGTATACTATTCAGGCTACCTGTAATTAGGGCCTTGGTACTATTCAGGCTACCTGTAATTAGGGCCTGGCCTTGTATTCTATTCAGGCTACCTGTAATTAGGGCCTTGTGTACTATTCAGGCTACCTGTAATTAGGGCCTTGTGTACTATTCAGGCTACCTGTAATTAGGGCCTTGTATTCTATTCAGGCTACCTGTAATTATGGCCTTGTATTCTATTCATGCTACCATTATGGCCTTGTATTCTATTCAGGCTACCTGTAATTAGGGCCTTGTGTACTATTCAGGCTACCTGTAATTAGGGCCTTGTATTCTATTCAGGCTACCTGTAATTAGGGCCTTGTGTACTATTCAGGCTACCTGTAATTAGGGCCTTGTCTACTATTCAGGCTACCTGTAATTAGGGCTTTGTGTACTATTCAGGCTACCTGTAATTAGGGCCTTGTATACTATTCAGGCTACCTGTAATTAGGGCCTTGTGTACTATTCAGGCTACCTGTAATTATGGCCTTGTGTACTATTCAGGCTACCTGTAATTAGGGCTTTGTGTACTATTCAGGCTACCTGTAATTAGGGCCTGGCCTTGTATACTATTCAGGCTACCTGTAATTAGGGCCTGGCCTTGTATACTATTCAGGCTACCTGTAATTAGGGCCTGGCCTTGTATACTATTCAGGCTACCTGTAATAAGGGTATTGTGTACTATTCAGGCTACCTGTAATTAGGGCCTTGTATACTATTCAGGCTACCTGTAATTAGGGCCTTGTGTACTACTCAGGCTACCTGTAATTAGGGCTTTGTGTACTATTCAGGCTACCTGTAATTAGGGCCTTGTGTACTATTCAGGCTACCTGTAATTAGGGCCTTGTATACTATTCAGGCTACCTGTAATTAGGGTATTGTGTACTATTCAGGCTACCTGTAATTAGGGCCTTGTGTACTATTCAGGCTTAGGGGTAGGGTTTAAGGTAAGGTATTTCATTTTTTAAATTTTGTTTTATACATTTGTAAAAATTTAAAACAAAACCGTTTTTGCTTTGTCCTTGTGGGGTATTGTGTGTAGATTGATGAGTGGAAAATCATTTAATCAATTTTAGAATAAGGCTGTAACGTAACAAAATGTGGAAAAAGTCAAAGGGTCTGAATACTTTCCAAATGCACTGTATGTAACGGAGTTCAACACGACTTACATGAGGGTTGGGTTTGGATTCTAATCATGCCCACTAACACCAGATGGTAGAATTGTCATGCACGGACAAACAACCCCCATCAAATTTGCCCATCCCTAATCTAAGTAATCACGGTCGAATTAACGGCCGGGGGACCCCATTCATTTTGTTAGTCAGTCTCACTCAGATATCATGTTAAAACCAGCAAACATTTCAAAATGTGTAGAATTGCAGGAAATTAGCTGTAAAACACCATCGCGCTGATGTTGACTATATTAATTTGGGGACAGGTCTAAACATATGAAAGATTCATGGACATGTATCTAGCTGTTGCTAGCTGTTGCTAGCTAATATGTCTTGGGAGATGAAAAAGGTTTCCCATTTTATCTGTGGGTTAATTGTCGGAGTGGAGAACAAAGGATTTTGTGTGACTCAATATGGGTCAAAGTTCTAAAAAAAGGAACATATGCATTTCAGGGAAAATAACTTAGTTTACTTTGATTCATTTCTTCTTCTTTGTCTTAGTCTTCTTCTTCTGTGGACTTTATATGGCGGTTGGCAACCAACTTTAAGGTGCATTACCACCACCAACTGGACTGGAGTGTGGCCCTTGTTCATCTTTCAATCCCCCACGTGGGTATATGCTCCTAAAAACCAATGAGGAGATGGGAGAGGCGGGACCAAGTTCAATTTTAGCGCCTGGCTATTGAGACGCCCATTGACGCGCGCAAGCAGTATGGATGAAATGACTGAATAACGTATGTGTACATTTATTTTGCAACGCGGGCGGTTTGGTCAACATGTAAGACTTATTTACATAAGACAACACGCGCAAATGTTACGTTGAAAGAACACTTGGTCCCTAAGCCCTTTATGAAGTGGCCACTTGCTGATGTATTGGATAGTGATCAATAACACTTGGTCCCTAAGCCCTTTATGGAGTGGCCACTTGCTGATGTGTTGGATAGTGATCAATAACACTTGGTCCCTAAGCCCTTTATGGAGTGGCCACTTGCTGATGTGTTGGATAGTGATCAATAACACTTGGTCCCTAAGCCCTTTATGGAGTGGCCACTTGCTGATGTGTTGGATAGTGATCAATAACACTTGGTCCCTAAGCCCTTTATGGAGTGGCCACTTGCTGATGTGTTGGATAGTGATCAATAACACTTGGTCCCTAAGCCCTTTATGGAGTGGCCACTTGCTGATGTGTTGGATAGTGATCAATAACACTTGGTCCCTAAGCCCTTTATGGAGTGGCCACTTGCTGATGTGTTGGATAGTGATCAATAACACTTGGTCCCTAAGCCCTTTATGGAGTGGCCACTTGCTGATGTGTTGGATAGTGATCAATAACACTTGGTCCCTAAGCCCTTTATGGAGTGGCCACTTGCTGATGTATTGGATAGTGATCAATAACACTTGGTCCCTAAGCCCTTTATGGAGTGGCCACTTGCTGATGTGTTGGATAGTGATCAATAACACTTGGTCCCTAAGCCCTTTATGGAGTGGCCACTTGCTGATGTGTTGGATAGTGATCAATAACACTTGGTCCCTAAGCCCTTTATGGAGTGGCCACTTGCTGATGTGTTGGATAGTGATCAATAACACTTGGTCCCTAAGCCCTTTATGGAGTGGCCACTTGCTGATGTGTTGGATAGTGATCAATAACACTTGGTCCCTAAGCCCTTTATGGAGTGGCCACTTGCTGATGTGTTGGATAGTGATCAATAACACTTGGTCCCTAAGCCCTTTATGGAGTGGCCACTTGCTGATGTGTTGGATAGTGATCAATAACACTTGGTCCCTAAGCCCTTTATGGAGTGGCCACTTGCTGATGTGTTGGATAGTGATCACCTGGCAAGACGGAGCTGCTCTTCCTCCCGGGGAAGGACTGCCCGTTCCATGATCTCGCCATCACGGTTGACAACTCCGCTGTGTCCTCCTCCCAGAGTGCGAAGAGCCTAGGCGTGACCCTGGACAACACCCTGTCGTTCTCCGCCAACATCAAGGCGGTGACCCGCTCCTGCAGGTTCATGCTCTACAACATTCGGAGAGTACGACCCTGCCTTACACAGGAAGCGGCACAGGTCCTAATCCAGGCACTTGTCATCTCCCGTCTGGACTACTGCAACTCGCTGTTGGCTGGCCTCCCTGCCTGTGCCATTAAACCCCTACAACTCATCCAGAATGCCGCAGCCCGTCTGGTGTTCAACCTTCCCAAGTTCTCTCACGTCACCCCCCTCCTCCGCACACTCCACTGGCTTCCAGTTGAAGCTCGCATCCACTACAAGACCATGGTGCTTGCCTATGGAGCAGTGAGGGGAACGGCACCTCTGTACCTTCAGGCTCTGATCAGTCCCTACACCCAAACGAGGGCATTGCGCTCATCCACCTCTGGCCTGCTGGCTCCCTTCCTC
Source organism: Coregonus clupeaformis (assembly GCF_020615455.1). Taxonomy (NCBI): domain Eukaryota; kingdom Metazoa; phylum Chordata; class Actinopteri; order Salmoniformes; family Salmonidae; genus Coregonus; species Coregonus clupeaformis. The sequence goes on from NW_025536467.1 coordinate 46,801, forward strand.
TGCGGAAGCATAGTTCCCGCTCAGCCCAGTCAAAACTGTTCGCTGCTCTGGCACCCCAATGGTGGAATAAGCTCCCTCACGACGCCAGGACAGCGGAGTCACTCACCACCTTCCGGAGACATTTGAAACCCCACCTCTTTAAGGAATACCTGGGATAGGATAAAGGAATCCTTCTACCCCCCCCCCAATTGTAAAGTGGTTATCCCACTGGCTATAGGGTGAACGCACCAATTTGTGAGTCGCTCTGGCTAAGAGCGTCTGCTAAATGACTAAAATGTAAATGTAAATGTAAATGTAAATGTCCCTAAGCCCTTTATGGAGTGGCCACTTGCTGATGTGTTGGATAGTGATCAATAACACTTGGTCCCTAAGCCCTTTATGGAGTGGCCACTTGCTGATGTGTTGGATAGTGATCACTCCAGTCTGCCTGTTTTGGGCAAATTTAGAATTGAGAAGATGCACACTTGTATTCCAACTGCCAATTTTACAAAATTCTAAATTCCCATTCGCCAACATCTTCTGTCCTGCCGAGACCTGTTTTGTAACATGATTGGTTAAGAAACACTGCCAGACAGACGCGCTCTCTATAGATAGTCAGAAAGTTGTGAAAAACAAAGCACACGTCACCACTCGCAAGTGACTTGAGAAGCTGATTGTGGCTCCTCAATGTGCCTGCTAGCAAGTGATTCTGGACACTGATAAACAGCGTGTGGCAGCTTGTGCTTTATTTACAGTAGTTTGACAGCTTGCTGATGATGAAGTTGTAGACCTTCTCAGAAATCAGTCCGCAGCTGACCCGATACTTACTGTATGCAGTGCACTGACTGGTTTTCCCTGGACATTATTTAACCTGAGAAATACTGCACCAAACACCTTAGATGGATGTAAAATGGCGTGACGAAGACCTCGGCAAAAACATCCAAATGGATGACAGATTTCTTGATCTATCTTAGATTCATTCTGACTGGTCTATTTTGAGGAAGTGGTGGTGGCTGTCTTGTTGCTATGGTGACTTTTACTATTTCTGCCTATTTTGAGGAAGTGGTGGTGGCTATCTTGTTGTTATGGTGACATCTTATATCTTGTTGCTGCCAGGGTATGATATGGAACATAACACTCCCACATTGAAACCACACCCCCAAGATCCAAATCTCAGTTTTCATAATGAGCACCAGAAAAACACATGGAAGCGTTCAGTCAGTCCTCCTTTAAAGCTACAAAGAGTGGGGGGGTCACCAACAAAACGTAACAATGGATCAAATGTATCCTATTATATTAGACCTACTTTTCAGGCTGTTCTAGACTAGACTTGGTTTCCAGCTGTTGTACAGCTTGTCTTTGTCCTAGTGATAAACTTGGCCTCAGGTTATTGAGGGATCTGATTCGGATTAAACCTCACAGGAAGACAGTTTTATCATGTGGAGGTTTCATTCAGGGTTGTATTCATTAGTGAACACCGTAGCAAATTGTTTTGCAATGGCAAGCAAAAACAAGCGTTTCTTTATTGGACAACTTCCGCTAGTCGTTCTCCCCATTTCTGCCTTTTTGCTTTCGTTTCTAGTGAATAAGACTCTGATCTCTCTGTTACATTAAATACTCTGTTTGTCTTTGGCAGGAGAGGGACCAGACTCAGAGGAACCAGAGCCAGAGATGTCCAAACCAGCGAGACGACACCACTGCTCCCAGTGTGGAAAGAGTTTTACCAAGTTAGGGAGCCTGAAAATACATAATAGACTACACACAGGAGAGAAGCCCTACCAATGTTCCCAGTGTGGAAAGAGTTTTACCCAGTTAGGGACCCTAAAAATACATAATAGAATACACACAGGAGAGAAGCCTTACCAATGCGCCCAGTGTGGAAAGAGATGTTCACAGTTAAGTTCCCTGAAATCACATAAGAGAATACACACAGGAGATAAGCCTCACAAATGCTCTCAATGTGGAAAAACGTTTAACCGGTTATATAACCTGAAAGTACATAAGAGAATACACACAGGGGAAAAGCCTTATCACTGCTCCCACTGTGAAAAGAGTTTTATCTTATCACGGGCCCTGACAAAGCATAAGAGGACACACACAGGAGAAAAGCCTTACCATTGCTCCCAGTGTGGAAAGAATTTCACTGACTCAAGTAACTGGAAAAAACATGAGCTAACACACTCTGTAAAGAAGCGTTTCCAGTGTTCTCATTGTGAAAGGAGTTTTAAGAAGTTAGGGAAACTGAAGCAGCATGAGAAAATACACACTAGGGAGAAGCCTTTTGGAACTGCTAACACTGTAGAATGACATTTACCTGGTTAAGGCAACTGAAATTACATGAAAGAATCCACACCGGAGAGAAACGTTACCAATGCGTCCAGTGTGGAAAGATATTTACCCAGTTAGGGAACCTGAAAGACCATGAGGTTATACATACAGGGAAGATGCCTTACCACTGCTCCCATTGTGGAGAGAGATATTTCTTACAACTTACTTTTCATGAGTTAACACACAGTCCTCCCACATTTGTCTAATTTTTGACTGAAAATTGGTGCTTTGTGGTTTTGTTTATGCCATTATTGCCATATGAAATCAAATTGGAGAAAGCCTACTCAGAAATACATTTGTATGTTTGTTTTTTTAAATCCCAAGGCATGAATTGAATATGGAGTATGTCCGTTTTTATGTAGATGTAGTGTACAAACTGTGATTACATAGTCCTTTTTGCTCTGTGTTTTCTGTATGTGTTTGTTGTTAATCAAGTGCTACAGTATTTGCATGTGATGCATATGCTCTATTATTTACATTTGGACATTTTAAAATTGTCACTTTGTTTAAAAAATCAGTGTGCGCTTATTTATATAACTCCAAAATGTATTTGTAATAATGTATTTTCCTGAGAGAGACAAAGAACTTTGGGAGTTGTAGGGAGAGCTCAGGCCTTCATTCCCTCTTCTATCCCCCTTCTTAGTTTCCAGATGAGGTTTGGGGTTGGACAAGGGACAAGGGTGGGGGGCATTGTAGGATTGGTTACAGGATATGAACCCTGTTTATGGGTAGGGTTAGGTACACTCCTGAGTGGCGCAGTGGTCTAAGGCACTGCATCGCAGTGCTAACTGTGCCACTAGAGATCCTGGTTCGAATCCAGGCTCTGTCGCCGCCGGCCGCGACCGGGAGACTCATGGGCGGCGCACAATTGGCCCAGCGTCGTCCAGGGTAGGGGAGGGAATGGCCGGCAGGGATGTAGCTCAGTTGATAGAGCATGGCGTTTGCAACGCCAGGGTTGTGGGTTCGATTCCCATGGGGGGCCAGTATAAAAAAAATATGTATTCACTAACTGTAAGTCGCTCTGGATAAGAGCGTCTGCTAAATGACTAAAATGTAAATGTAATGTAAATGATATGAACCCAGTTTAGGGTTGGGTACAGGATATGAACCCTGTTTAGGGGTAAGGTTGGGTACAGGATATGAACCCTGTTTAGGGGTAGGGTTGTGTACAGGATATGAACCCAGTTTAGGGGTAAGGTGGGTACAGGATATGAACCCTGTTTAGGGTTGGGTACAGGATATGAACCCTGTTTAGGGTTGGGTACAGGATATGACCCTAGTTTATGGGTAGGATTGGGTATAGGATATGAACCCTGTTTCGTGGTAGGGTTGGGTACAGAATATGAACCCAGTTTAGGGTTGGGTTGGTTACAGGATATGAACCTGGTTTAGTGTAATGGTTTAGGGATAGGGTTGGGTTGGGTACAGGATATGAACCTGGTTTAGTGTAAGAGCGGGCAGAGAAGATTTCGCACAGGTCAGGTCCTTTCCAGAACAGGTAAATATTGGTTGAGGTTCATTACAGGTAAGTATACATGTTTAAAATGCCAGCATGTCTTTAAAAGGCCATTCCTGGTAAGAGATGGAGATTCAGATTCAATGTAATCAAGTAAGAACAATGGGTGGATTAGACTACAATCTGCTTCTGTTACAGTTCATTGATCGATCAATATTTATCCATTGACCCATATTTGAAAAATTTTTATATTCAGTGATGTATAGCAGCTTATCTGGCAGGGCTCTACGGTGCTACCATTTTGGTCCCATATGCTCCTAAATATTTTGCTGTGCGACCTGGAATTTCAATTTGGGAGCACCAGCGTGCCTGGAAGAAATAATCAAGTGCCATAGAGGATACACTGAGTACACAAAATGCTGAAAATGTAGAGTTTCCATCAACTTTGCTCGCACTGCGCGCAATGTAGATATCACAGCAGAGTAGTGGGTGAAACCATTCACTTCAGAAAAAGGTGTGACATAAATAAAGTTTCCTTTCATTATGTGTTGTCGAATTCATCAAAATATTTGCTGCGGTTGTAGTAAGGTTGGCAATACGAGAGGTCTTCAGACTTACCAGTTTTGTATTATTTTCCTTTAAAGAACAACTAGTGGGTTTTGAGCGCTTCTCCCCTATTTGGAAAGTTGGTCTGCCCGCTCTTCAGTCAGAGAGAGATATTGTGAGAGCAGGTTCATGTCTCCTTCCTCTGTATATAAAACACTGTTTTAAACTGTATAACACGATAATGTCTTTAGAAAACTGGTTCATAATTTATATCCCAAAGTCAATAGCGAATGTGACTATGCATTTATGTTGCCGTTAATGTATTTAGAGCCTATTTCGACAAGTTAACCAAGTGTTTGCTGGCTTAGCTAGCCATGTTAATGCCGAGCTAACTAGCGCCGTGAGTCAGTGCACTGTAGTGTCACGCTTGCCATTGCTAGCAGGTGATTTATTGAAATATTAAGTTAATGTTTATTTTCTTACTACCTTAAAAGGTTTATATAAAAAGGGTTGTACTTGTGCTCTGTATTTATGGATGATGTCAATTCACATTGAGGGCATGTATCATTACTGTTGCTCCTATCAAATAGATATCACTGTTTGATATCTTTTACATCAGGTATACTTTATTGTATTTTTGTTATTTTCTAAACACAACACATTTACACTATATGATCACTTTGTGCATTGAGTCTGAGAGAGATATTTATATAAAATGTAGTCCCGTGTAGCTCAGTTGGTAGAGCATTGCGCTTGCAACGCCAGGGTTGTGGGTTCTATTCCCACGGGGGACCAGTATGAAAAAAATGTATGCACTCACTAACGGTAAGAGCGTCTGCTAAATGACTGAAATGTAAAAAAAAAAAACGTGAATATTCTGAGTGAACGTGTGGCTGTGACCGTCCTGTCAATGCCTGTCGTCACTGTTTGATATATTTTACTGCAGATAAAAACCAGGTCAACCTGAAGTGTGGGTGTCCGTGTGCCTTTCGTATTTATGTATTTATTTATTGGCCGTATACCACAAACCCCCAAGGTGCCTTATTGCAGTTATAAACTGGTTACCAACGTAATTAGAACAGTAAAAATAAATGTTTTGTCATAGCCATGGTATATGTTCTGATATACCCCGGCTGTCAGCCAATCAGCATTAAGGGCTCGAACCACCCAGTTTATAATACCATATACTATACTGGCATTATATCTCAAATAAATCTAAATAAAATACAATTCGCCGATCACCTGCAGTACCCCCGTGGACCACAGGTCGGTTCCTTCTGCTCTAGGTTATGCAAATAGGCTACAGTAGGTTCAATCCAGGTTCAATCTATTAAACATAAACAAGATCAAATAGCATATTGATTTACAGCATGCCTCTTGATTTACAGCATGCCTCTTGATTTACAGCATGCCTCTTGATTTACAGCATGCCTCTTGATTTACAGCATGCCTCTTGATTTACAGCATGCCTCTTGATTTTACAGCATGCCTCTTGATTTTACAGCATGCCTCTTGATTTACAGCATGCCTCTTGATTTACAGCATGCCTCTTGATTTTACAGCATGCCTCTTGATTTACAGCATGCCTCTTGATTTACAGCATGCCTCTTGATTTACAGCATGCCTATTGATTTACAGCATGCCTCTTGATTTACAGCATGCCTATTGATTTACAGCATGCCTCTTGATTTACAGCATGCCTCTTGATTTACAGCATGCCTCTTGATTTACAGCATGCCTCTTGATTTACAGCATGCCTCTTGATTTACAGCATGCCTCTTGATTTACAGCATGCCTCTTGATTTACAGCATGCCTATTGATTTACAGCATGCCTCTTGATTTACAGCATGCCTCTTGATTTACAGCATGCCTCTTGATTTACAGCATGCCTCTTGATTTACAGCATGCCTCTTGATTTACAGCATGCCCCTCACTCAGACAACGCATGCTCCTGCCACCCAGGAGGCGCTACAGCAGTCTGTACCTGACCAGCACACTGTCCAATAAGGAGGGCATTGGTACATGGGGATAGATAAGGAGGGCATTGGTACATGGGGATAGATAAGGAGGGCATTGGTACATGGGGATAGATAAGGAGGGCATTGGAACATGGGGATAGATAAGGAGGGCATTGGTACATGGGGATAGATAAGGAAGGCATTGGTACATGGGGATAGATAAGGAGGGCATTGGTACATGGGGATATATAAGGAGGGCATTGGTACATGGGGATAGATAAGGAGGGCATTGGTACATGGGGATAGATAAGGAGGGTATTGGAACATGGGGATAGATAAGGAGGGCATTGGTACATGGGGATAGATAAGGAGGGCATTGGTACATGGGGATAGATAAGGAGGGCATTGGTACATGGGGATAGATAAGGAGGGCATTGGTACATGGGGATAGATAAGGAGGGCATTGGTACATGGGGATAGATAAGGAGGGTATTGGAACATGGGGATAGATAAGGAGGGCATTGGTACATGGGGATAGATTCACTCATTCGGGAACGGGCAATAGTGAAAAGTCAGAAGTGAATTATAACTAACTGTGAAATATAACTAACCTGTGTACTGCTACTAAGTAGGATCAATGAGTTAGCCAGCTAACTTTGATAAAGTTTCTGGTTCAATAAAAAAAATCTAAACAGATATGCATTTTTTTTGTGTTGTTCAATTATGTCATGGCTTAGCTGATTCAAATGATTAAAGCTTGATGATTAGTTGATTATTTGAATCAGCTGTGTAGTGCTAGGGCGAAAACCAAAACGTGCACCCCATGGGGTACCGAGGACAGAGTTTGGGAATCCCTGGATTAAGAACTTTAAACAGGTTAACATTCACAAGGCTGCAGGGCCAGACGAATTACCAGGACGGGTTCTCAGAGTATGCGCTGGCAAGTGTCTTCACTGACATTTTCAACCTCTCAGAGACCTGGCAGTGTGGTGCCAGGACAACAACCTCTCCCTCAATGTTAGCAAGACAAAGGAGCTGATCGTGGACTACAGGAAAAGGAGAGCTGAACACCGCCTCCCATTCACATCGACAGGGCTGTAGTGGAGCGGGTCGAGAGCTTCAATTTCACCGGTGTCCACATCACTAAGGACCTATCATGGTCCAAACACACCAACACAGTCGTGAAGATGGCACGACAATGCCTCTTCCCCCTCAGGAAGATGAAAAGATTTGGCACGGGCCCTCAGATCCTCAAAAAGTTATACAGCTGCACCATTGAGAGCATCTTGACTGGCTGCATCACTGCATGGTTTGGCAACTGCTTGGCATTCGCCCGCAAGGCGCTACAGAGGGTAGTGCGTACGGCCCAGTACATCACTGGGGCCGAACTCCCTGCCATCTAGGACCTCTATACCAGGCGGTGTCAGAGGAAGGCCCTCAAAATTGTTGAAGACTCCAGCCACCCAAAAGTCATAGACTGTTCTCTCTGCTACCGCACGGCAAGCGGTACCAAGCTTCTACCCTCAAGCCATAAGACTGCTGAACAGTTAATCTAATGGCTACCCGGACTATTTACCTTGATCCCTTTATTATATATTTTGTATCTTATTTACACTCACTAGACTCTACCCACCTACTACACTGACACTCCAACACACTCACTAGACTCTACCCACCTACCACACTGACACTATGTACACTCACTAGACTCTACCCACCTACCACACTGACACTCCAACACACTCACTAGACTCTACCCACCTACCACACTGACACTCCAACACACTCACTAGACTCTACCCACCTACCACACTGACACTCCAACACACTCACTAGACTCTACCCACCTACCACACTGACACTCCAACACACTCACTAGACTCTACCCACCTACCACACTGACACTCCAACACACTCACTAGACTCTACCCACCTACCACACTGACACTCCAACACACTCACTAGACTCTACCCACCTACCACACTGACCTCCAACACACTCACTAGACTCTACCCACCTATCACACTGACACTCCAACACACTCACTAGACTCCACCCACCTACCACACTGACACTCCAACACACTCTCACACACACACACACATGCATATTAACGCCAGACAAAACACACACACTAACCTTGTGGGGACACACAATGTCCCCGGTTGGTCAATGTTTTTCCCCTGTTTACTATTCTTGTGGGGACTTCTGGTTAAACATGTCCACACACACACACACACACATACACACACACACACACACCAACACATACACAGACACACTCCATACGCTAACACACACGCAAAACACACACACTTTCACTCTTCACATAAGCTGCTGCTACTCTGTTTATTATCTATCCTGATTGCCTAGTCACTTTTATCCCTACCTACATGTACATATTACCTCAACTACCTCAACTACCTGGTACCCCTGCACATTGCCTCAGTACTGCTACTCCTTGTATATAACCTTGGTATTGTTATTTTATTGTGTTACTATTTCCTTTTTAAATGTATCTTTTTTGTTTTTTTGGTAACTATTTTTTTTTTTGCAGAGTTCTGCATTGTTGGGAATCGGCCCCTAAGTGAACATTTCACTGTAAAGTCTACAGTTGTTGTTTCGGCGCATCTGACCGATAAATTGTGATTTGTTTACCCCTCAGGTCTTAGTCTGCTTAGAGGAAAGTATAGAGTTATACTATATGGATATAAAACAACTGTTCTCTTAACTAGATGACATGTGTTCTCTTAACTAGATGACATGTGTTCTCTTAACTAGATGACATGTGTTCTCTTAACTAGATGATATGTGTTCTCTTACTTCTTACAGCTCTGTAAGAAGAGAACAAATGTCATCTAGTTGTTTTGAAATGACTTCTGACATTATTTGCCAGAATAAACAATGTAGTGAATATTTTCCTAAACTGCGTTACCCACTCAAGTCAGCAGATGGCGATGTGCGTCTTTGAAGTTAAGCGTTTCGCGTGACGTATAATCTAGTGGACGGGACCGGAAAACAACAACACGGCAAAAAATAAAATAAGAAAAACACGGCTACTGATTCAACCACCTCGGTAGCAACATAAAACCAAAACATTGGAGCTCTTTGGACTATTATGTGTGTGTATTGACATCAGTGTTTTAAACACACTGTCTGCGTATAAAGTGACTATTAGTCAGCTAGCTGGTTAAAATAGCCTAGCACTCGGCTAGCCGCTACAGCTAATTAGCTAACATCCCTGACCATGAGCTCACTAAATTATTACCCCCCTGCTAAAGAAGAGGAGGGCTGCTGGACGGAGAAAGAAGCTCATGGACTGAACATTGTCGTGAAAGAGGAAGAGGAGGAAAAAGAAGCTTTCGGAATGAAAGAAGAGGATGAGAAGGCTATCACATGGAAAGGAGAGGAAGAACGTTTTGGAGTTAATGGAGTGATGTATGTTTCAGTGAAGGAAGAAAATGACGTTTTTGGAGTGAAAGAGGAGGAGGAAGAAGCTTTGAGAGTGAAAGAGGCTGTTTCAGTGAAGGAAGAAAATGACGTTTTTGGAGTGAAAGAGGAGGTGGAAGAAGCTTTGAGAGTGAAAGAGGAGGGGGAGGAGGAGACTGGAGATCTGATTAACACCAGTGAGTATTGTCTTAAAAACAGGGGCACACACTGCACTTGTTGAAACAATGTGTGGTTTTAGAGGGGTATTCTACTGAAGTTCTACACCTGAATAATGTTGTTCTGTACTGTATGAATTGTTAAAGCTATAAAGGCTGGGGGCAACCAACAAAACGTTAACAATATATAAAGTGCTTCCCTCCTATCCCAATATTGGACTAAAGGAGTCTAATGTGAATCCTTAGTCCAAGGACCTTACATGTTCTGTTTAAAGAGTGAATTGGCGTTGGAAGCCAAAACAGCCAAATACTCCCATCTAAACGTAAATCGATTCTCAATTGCGGTACGGGTTGTAGAAACATAAATCTCTCTGCTTTCATATCACATCAAAATAATTTCCACAAATTCAAAATGACTGTACACCAGGACGGCTCATAATAATGTCTGGAATGGAGTGGTATTAACCACATGGAAACCGTCCTCCCATCAGCAGCCTCCACTGCTGTATACTGTTTTAAGCGGGTTTAACACAGTTGCAGCCGACAGTATTTTTCAGTGGCAACACGTCCGTCTTCCGTTTACACACAGGCGTTAGAAGACGCAGATAGCTAATTAGCGCAAGTAGTCAACTCTTGTCTTCCATCTGTTTCCCATAAACATGTGCTGTAACGTGGCGATATGGCCGTGTGGGAACATGAACCCTAACGGTATGAATGTGCGTATCAATTTAACCTTTTGTTTAAAAAAAATAATAAGATATGAAACAAGGTCCTTATGTTTCCAAAATCTTACCGCAAGTGATGAGTGTTAATGTTTAGACCGAGCGTTGGGGCTCTTAACAAAACTCTCCCCCCCCCGTACAGAAGACGCCTTCGTCCAATTTTTACATTTTACATTTAAGTCATTTAGCAGACGCTCTTATCCAGAGCGACTTACAGATTGGTGCCTGTTATGTGAACCGTAATGGAACTGAGTCATGATCAAGGACTAGGGGCCACCCACAAAATGTTAACAATGGATCAAATGCTCCCATTTAGGATATAAAACATGATTTGAAGCTCTATATTATTATTATTATTATTTTATCTCAATGGTGTTATTAGGTAAGACAGACTGATCTGATTG
>NW_025536468.1:0-2500 GCF_020615455.1 Coregonus clupeaformis
CTCTCTCTCTCTCTCTCTCTCTCTCTCTCTCTCTCTCTCTCTCTCTCTCTCTCTCTCTCTCTCTCTCTCTCTCTCTCTCTCTCTCTCTCTCTCTCTCTCTCTCTCTCCAGGTGTTTCAGTGTCTTCTCTCTCTCTCCAGCTGTCTTTCCCTCTCTCTCCAGCTGTCTTCTCTCATGTTTTTTTCTCTTCCAGGTGTCTTTCTCTCTCTTTCCAGGTGTCTTCCCCCCCCTCTCCCTCTCTCCAGGTGTTTTTTTTCTCTCAGCTGTCTTTTTCTCTCTCTCCAGCTGTCTTTCTCTCTCTCTCTCCAGCTGTCTTTCTCTCTCTCCAGGCTTCTCTCCTAGGTGTTCTCTCTCTCTCCAGGTGTTTCCCCCTCTCCAGGTTTTCAGCTGTTTCCACGCTCTCCAGTGTGCTCTCTCCAGGGGTTTCTTCCAGTGTTTTTCCTCCTCTCTCTCTCGCCCTCTCTCTCCAGGTGTTTTTTTTCTCTCCAGCTGTCTTTCCTCTCCACGTCTTTCTCTCTCTCTCCAGGTTCCTCTCCAGGTGTTTTTTTCCAGGTGTCCCAGTGCCTTCCCCCCCCCCCCTCCCCTTCTCTCCTCTCAGGTGTTTTTTTCCAGCTGTCTTTTTCTCTCTCTCTCCAGCGTCTTTCTCTCTCACTGTCTTTCTCTTAGCAGGTTTCTCTCAGGTGTCTTTCTCCCCCCAGTGTTTCCCAGGTTTTTCCAGCTGCCTTTTCTCTCTCTCTCTCCAGCTGTCTTCCTCCCTCTCTCCAGGTGCCCTCAGGTGTCTTTCTTTTAGGGTCCTCAGGTGCCTTTTTTCTCTCTCTCTCTCTCTCTCCAGCTGTCTTTCTCTCTCTCTCTCTCCAGCTGTCTTTCTCTCTCTCTCCTCTCTCTCTCTCTCTCTCCTCTCTCTCTCTCTTCCTGTTTCCTCTCGCTCTCAGCTGTCTCTCCTCTCTCCAGCTGTCTTTCTCTCTTCTCTCTCCAGCTGTCTTTCTCTCTCACTGTTTCTCTCTCTCTCTCTCCAGGTGTCTTTAGGGTTTCCCCTCTCTCTCTCAGGTGTCTTTCTCACTGTCTTTCTCCCCTAGTTTTTTCTCTCTCCAGTGTCTCTTCTCTCAGGTGTCTTTCTCTCTCTCCAGGTGTCTTCCCCTCTCTCTCCAGTGCTTTCTCTCTCTCTCTCTCAGCTGTCTTTTCCAGTCTTTTCCCTCTCAGGGCCCTCCAGGTGTCTTTCTTTTTATGTTTCTCTCTCTCTCCCCCCCCCCCTCTCTCTCTCTCTCTCTCCAGGTGTTTTCTTAGCTCCTCTCTCTCTCTCTCTCTCTCTGCACTGTATTCCTCTCAGCTGTCATTCTCTCCAGGTGTTTTTCTCAGCTGCTCTTCCTCTCTCTCTCTCAGGGTTTAGGTGTCTCTACCACTGTTTCCCCCCCCCCCCTCTCTCCTCTCCAGGTGTTTTCTCTCCAGGTGTTTTCTCTCTCTCTCTCTCTCTCTCCTCTCTCTCTCTCTCTCTCTCAGGTCTCTCTCTCTCTCCAGCTGTCTTTCTCTCTCTCTCTCTCTCTCTCTAGCTGTCTTTCTCTCTCTCTCTCTCTCTCTCTCCAGGTGTCTTTCTCTCTCTCTCTCTCCAGCTGTATTTCTCTTTCTCTCTCTCCAGCTGTCTTTCTCTCTCTCTCCAGGTGTCTTTCTCTCTCTCTCTCTCCAGGTGCCTTTCTCTCTCTCTCTCTCTCTCTCTCTCTCTCTCTCTCTCTCTCTCTCTCTCTCTCTCTCCAGGTGTCTTTCTCTCTCTCTCTCCAGCTGTCTTTCTCTCTCTCTCTCAGCTGCTCTTTCTCTCTCTCTCCAGCTGTCTTTCTCTCTCTCCTTTCCCTCAGCTGTCTTTCTCTCTCTCTCTCTCTCTCTCCAGGTGTCTTTCTCTCTCTCTCTCTCTCTCCAGGTGCTCTTTCTCTCTCTCTCTCTCTCCAGGTGTCTTTCTCTCTCTCTCTCTCTCTCTCTCTCTCTCTCTCTCTCTCTCTCTCTCTCTCTCTCTCTCTCTCTCTCTCTCTCTCTCTCTCTCTCTCTCTCTCTCTCTCTCTCTCTCTCTCTCTCTCTCTCTCTCTCTCTCGTGTCTTTCTCTCTCTCTCTCCAGCTGTCTTTCTCTCTCTCTCTCCAGCTGTCTTTCTCTCTCTCTCTCCAGCTGTCTTTCTCTCTCTCTCTCCAGGTGTCTTTCTCTCTCTCTTTCCAGGTGTCTTTCTCTCTCTCCAGGTGCCTTTCTCTCTCTCTCTCTCTCTCCTCTCTCTCTCTCTCTCTCTCTCCTCTCTCTCTCTCTCTCTCTCCCTCTCTCTCTCTCTCTCTCTCTCTCTCTCTCCAGGTGTCTTTCTCTCTCTCTCTCCAGCTGTCTTTCTCTCTCTCTCTCCAGCTGTCTTTCTCTCTCTCTCTCCAGCTGTCTTTCTCTCTCTCTCTCTCTCTCCAGGTGTCTTTCTCTCTCTCTCTCTCTCTCTCTCTCTCTCTCTCTCTCTCCAGGTGTCTTTCTCTCTCTCTCTCTCTCT
>NW_025536468.1:7500-57779 GCF_020615455.1 Coregonus clupeaformis
GAAGACAGAACGTTGGGATAGCTCTATAACGTCAGCTTCTTATTGTCAGCAGGAGACTCAGGACACTGTTAAACTATTAAACTATTAAACTGTTCAACTGTTCAACTGTTCAACTGTTCAACTGTTCAACTATTAAACTATTAAACTATTAAACTATTAAACTGTTAAACTGTTAAACTATTAAACTGTTAAACTGTTAAACTATTAAACTGTTAAACTGTTAAACTGTTAAACTATTAAACGTTAAAACTATTACACCACTCTTCTTAACTTCTCAGAGATCTCGTCACGAGGTTTCTGAGTAAAATGCAAATGTCTCATTTAGTGAGTCTTTGACTTCCAGACAGTCGTGGTCTTGAGAGCCGATGCAGAAATATGAGATGAGAGCCAAATTGAACAACAAGACAGCAGCCAGGCTAACAGCAAGAAAAAAGGGGGAACCCAACATCCCATCCTTATACAGCACCTGTCAGGCCCTGCTGGTTGCTAGGCAACAACTATTCTCTTCTTCTCTTTAGTCTGATGCCATTAAAAACTCAACTTGGCGTTCTGCTGAGTACAGGGCTTTCAGTACCTCAGGGAAAGGCATCGTTTCACCCTGCTGAGACGGGAGACAGGAGACGGGTGTGATGTTAGAGCTATGTTAGTGTGTAGATATGGATCTGAGCTGTAGACAGGTTAGCAGCTGGCCCTAACTGGGCTGGCCTTACAGTTTTTCCCATTTGCTAAAACACAATTTTGTGCTAGGCTGGTTTTATCAAAATACTTAACACAATTCACAAAACCACACACCCCAAACTGCAAAATACCTCATATATCCTGCAAATGAAGCACTGCAACCAAAACTACATATAGCATTATCAAAATCAAAGCGTTTGCCACAAAATGGCACATACTTCCTTCATATTACCAGATTTTGTCTAACCAACTACACGCTGTTGGTCATAATGAAAAGCACTGTCACCTTTAGTACGCTTTGCCATAATACTAAAATAGTTCAAATTGTAGAAAATTCTTCAGATTGTTCACATGCACAGAAATATTTGCAGATACACACACATGCTGTTAAAACATTCTTTTTTTAAATTTTTCACCAAACAAGTCAGTGCAACATATGCACAGCCTTCCACCGCCATGCCGAAAATAACTCTTCCATGGGGTTCAGAAATGGTGAGTATGGTGGGAGGTATTGCACGAGAAATGGTGGGTGGTCAGCAAACCAGTTTTGGACTGGGGCTGCACAGATGAAAGCTCACGTGTCCCATACTACAACGTACCTGGTTCTCTGATGGTCTGCATCATTCATACGCTCTGGTGGTATGGAGAATGTTGTGGAGTCTGTCCAGAAATGTGAGAATATGGGCTGTGTTGTATGGTCCAAGGTTGGCATGACGGTGGAGGACACCATGCGTATTGGAGATGGCAGAGCACACTGTGATCTTCCCACCACGTTGGCCAGGAACATCTATAATGGCTCAGTGGCCAATGACGTTTCTCCCCCCTTCTTCTGGTCTTTGCTAGGTTGAACCCAGCCTCATCTATAAAGATGAACTCATGTGGGATTGCATGAGCATCCATTTCCAGTACTCCCTGAAAACAAAGAACAAAAAGCAGTCAATATGGTGTTATCCAGTACACTGGGAAACAAATGTTACGTGTAGTGTATGCAGTCAATATGGTGTTATCCAGACACTGGGAAACAATGTTGCGTGTAGTGTACTGCAGTCAATATGGTGTTATCCAGTACACTGGGAAACAATGTTGCGTGTAGTGTACTGCAGTCAATGGTGTTATCCAGTACACTGGGAAACAATGTTGCGTGTAGTGTACTGCAGTCAATATGGTGTTATCCAGTACACTGGGAAACAATGTTGAGTGTAGTGTACTCGCAGTCAATAGGGTGTTATCCAGTACACTGGGAAACAATGTTGCGTGTAGTGTACTGCAGTCAATATGGTGTTATCCAGTACACTGGGAAACAATGTTGCGTGTAGTGTACTGCGGTCAATATTGCACTTACATCCACATATGCTCGTCTGACCTCTTTGTTTCTTTGAGAGTTTCTCTCAAACGGCACCTTATAAAGTTGTTTCATTCTGATTTGGTTTCGCGTGAGAATGCGAGCCAATGTGGACAGACTGACTCGTTGAATGTTGTTGAATATGGTGTTGTCTTGGATGATGTGGCTTTGAATTTCTGTAATCTGATTTCATTATTTTCCAAAACCAAGTTTACAATGTCAGCTTCCTGTACCCCGGTGAACATTTGGCCCTTCCTCCACCATTTGGCCCCTTCCTCCACCATGGTTAAGGCGTCTCTCAGTCCTTTAGAAAACTAAAAACTATAATATAGGGCTTGGACAATGCAGCCTAAAGATATTTCCCCACAGTAGAGTAAATTGTACAGGAACACTTGTGCAGTTAGTGTATGACATCAGCCATTCATGAAGTAAACAGGTGTCACCCAACTGATACACTATGACATGGGGTGGACTACATAGTGTGAAAGACATGTTGGTTACATACCTGGACTCCAGTCTAAATGTCCGGATGACACAGGCGACAGTAAATGGCTCGGGTTGGGCTGCACTCTCTGTCCAGCCTCTCGCATTGTCAGCCCATGGTTGATGACATGATCAACTAAGGTTGCTCTGATTTCATTTGAAAGTTGTTGTCTTTTTGGCCATGAACTCCTCTACCAGCTCTAACCCTACCTCTCACTCTTCCTCCCCCTCTTCCTCTTCCTCTGCAACGTCTTCCATTGTTGTTGTAAAACAAAAGGTGCTCACCTGTGGTCTTTTCATAGTGCTTACTTCCTGATTGAAGTGGTAACAATTAACCATTGAGGTGTTTGGTCAGGTGGTACATGTTTTGGCCAATTAGCTCATGTAGTGTCATTTTGAATGGCAGTGTTTTGAAATGGCAAACGTGACTTTATGTCAGATTGTTGTGTCTTATGCAGAGAACCGTGTGCAGTGCATTTAAAAAGTGCCACTTTGAATTGCAAAATGTGTATAAAGCAGAAAATGTGTTTAGACTTTTGGAGACTTGAGAAGAGGTTTTGCTCTCTGTGTGTCACTTTAAATAGTTAGTGCTGTGCATGTCATTTTAGTGTGTTAGCAATTGGAAAAAACTGTAATAGCCAGAGAAAATCAGCCATTCAATTATACAAAAGCAATCTCAGTGTAAACAGTGTGGAAGATATGGACCAGACCTTTACCAGAGATAGCTTTTTGGAAAATACTACAACCTGAAGGTAAAGTCATGAATGGGGGACAATAGCCAAACATCCATAACAGCTGATAAAGGGAGCAGAGGAGTATGGGTAAGAAGAGATACAAATACAGTCTCCTCCTCCTCTGCTGGCCGTCTGTCCATCCAGGAAGTGGGTTTGAATGGAAAAGATCTGGCTCGACAACGGTTGTCGTGGAGAGGGATGGGAGCAGCCAGAGACGGCCGTCCTCCTGACTGTGGCCCTTTGACTAACACAACAGTGTCTGCTCTTCTGGCTCTCTGGTGATATGTTGACAGGAAGTGGTTGTGTTTCAGATTTTGTTTTGCTGCTTTGGCAGAGAAAAGGAGCAGATACTGTACATTATTATACATCCAGACAGATGCTGTACATTATTATATATAATTTCATAACAGATACTGTACATTATTATATATCCAGACACAACAGACTCCCTGCACCAGGAATATTCTCCATGTTCATCCAACTATCTAACTATCCCGGCACCAGGAATATTGTTAATGTTAATCCCACTATATAACTGTCCCAGCACCAGGAACAATCTCAATGTTAATCCAGCTATCTAACTATCCCTGCACCAGGAAAAAACACTCCATATTAATCCAACTGATTAATTATACCAGCAACATTAATATTTCCCATGTTAATCCAACTGTCTACAGTGAGGGAAATAAGTATTTGATCCCCTGCTGATTTTGTACGTTTGCCCACTGACAAAGAAATGATCAGTCTATAATTTTAATGGTACGTTTATTTGAACAGTGAGAGACAGAATAACAACAAAAAAATCCAGAAAAACGCATGTCAAAAATGTTATAAATTGATTTGCTTTTAATGAGGGAAATAAGTATTTGACCCCTCTGCAAAACATGACTTAGTACTTGGTGGCAAAACCCTTGTTGGCAATCACAGAGGTCAGACGTTTCTTGTAGTTGGCCACCAGGTTTGCACACATCTCAGGAGGGATTTTGTCCCACTCCTCTTTGCAGATCTTCTCCAAGTCATTAAGGTTTCGAGGCTGACGTTTGGCAACTCGAACCTTCAGCTCCCTCCACAGATTTTCTATGGGATTAAGGTCTGGAGACTGGCTAGGCCACTCCAGGACCTTAATGTGCTTCTTCTTGAGCCACTCCTTTGTTGCCTTGGCCGTGTGTTTTAGGTCATTGTCATGCTGGAATACCCATCCACAACCCATTTTCAATGCCCTGGCTGAGGGAAGGAGGTTCTCACCAAGATTTGATGGTACATGGCCCCGCCATCATCCCTTTGATGCGGTGAAGTTGTCCTGTCCCCTTAGCAGAAAAACACCCCCCAAAGCATGATGTTTACACCTCCATGTTTGACGGTGGGGATGGTGTTCTTGGGGTCATAGGTAGCATTCCTCCTCCTCCAAACATGGCGAGTTGAGTTGATGCCAAAGAGCCCATTTTGGTCTCATTCTGACCACAACACTTTCACCCAGTTCTCCTCTGAATCATTCAGATGTTCATTGGCAAACTTCAGACGGGCATGTATATGTGCTTTCTTGAGCAGGGGGGACCTTGCGGGCGCTGCAGGATTTCAGTTCTTCACGGCGTAGTGTTACCAATTGTTTTCTTGGTGACTATGGTCCCAGCTGCCTTGAGATCATTGACAAGATCCTCCCGTGTAGTTTCTGGGCTGATTCCTCACCGTTCTCATGATCATTGCAACTCCACAAGGTGAGATCTTGCATGGAGCCCCAGGCCGAGGGAGATTGACAGTTCTTTTGTGTTTCTTCCATTTGCGAATAATCGCACCAACTGTTGTCACCTTCTCACCAAGCTGCTTGGCGATGGTCTTGTAGCCCATTCCAGCCTTGTGTAGGTCTACAATTTTTGTCCCTGACATCCCTTGGAGAGTTCTTTGGTCTTGGCCATGGTGGAGAGTCTGGAATCTGATTGATTGATTGCTTCTGTGGACAGGTGTCTTTTATACAGGTAACAAGCTGTGATTAGGAGCACTCCCTTTAAGAGTGTGTTCCTAAAAGACACCTGGGAGCCAGAAATCTTTCTGATTGAGAGGGGGTCAACTTATTTCCCTCATTAAAATGCAAATCAATTTATAACAATTTTGACATGCGTTTTCTGGATGTATTTGTTGTTATTCTGTCTCTCACTGTTCAAATAAACCTACCATTAAAATTATAGACTGATCATTTCTTTGTCAGTGGGCAAACACAAAATCAGCAGGGGATCAAATACTTTTTTCCCTCATCTGTAATTATCCTGGCACAAGGAATATTCTCCATGTAATCCAACTATCTAACTGTCCTGGCACAAAGAATATTCTCCATGTTAATCCAGCTTATATCTATCCTGGCACAAGGATTATTCTCAATGTTCATCCATTTATCTAACTATCCTGGCACCAGGAACATTATACATGTTAATCCAGCTATCTAACTATCCCAGTATCAGCAATATTCTCAATGTTAATCCAAATATCTAACAATCCCGGCACCAGGAATATTCTCAATATTAATCCAACTATCCCGGCAACGGTAATATTCTCAATGTTAATCCAACTATATAATTATTCCGTTAACATGAATATTCTCTATGTTAATCCAGCTCACTATCCCTGCACCAGGAATATTCTCCATGTTAATCAAGTTTTCTATCTATCCCTGAAGCAGGAATATTCTCCATGATAATCCAGCTATCTAACAATCCCGGCAGTTGGAATATTCTCCATGATAATCCAGCTATCTAACTATCCCGGCACCAGGAATATTATAGATTTTTATTCAGCTATCCCAGCACCAGGAATATTACCCATGTTAATCCAACTATCTAACAATCCAGACCATGAACATTCTCAATGTTAATCCAACTATATAACTATCCCATTACCAGGAATATTCTCCATGTTATTCCAGCTAAATAACTATCCCGGAAACAGGAATATTCTCCATCTTTATCCAGCTTTCTAAATATCCCAGTACCAGGAATATTCTCCCTGTTAATCAAACTATTTAGCTATCCCGGCAACAGGAATATTCTTCATGTTAATCCAACTATCCAACAATCCAGGGACCAGGAATATTCTCAATGTTAATCCAACTATCCCGGCAATGGGAATATTCTCAATTGTAATCCAGCTATCGAACTATCCTGGCACAAGGAATATTCTCCATGTTAATCTAACTATCTAACTATCCTGGCACCAGGAACATTATACATTTTAATCCAGCTATCTAACTATCCCGACACCAAGAATCTTCCCCATGTTAATCCAGCTAACTATCCCTATACCAGGAATATTCTCAATGTTAATCCAACTATCCGGGAACTGGAATATTCTCAATGTTAATCCAACTATATAACCATCCCAGCAACAGGAATATTTTCCATGTTACTCCAGCTAACTAACTATCCCGCCACCAGGAATATTCTCCATGTTTATCCAACTATATAACTATCCAGACACCAGGAATATTCTCTATGTTAATCCAACTACAGTGAGGGAAAAAAGTATTTGATTTTGTACGTTTGCCCACTGACAAAGAAATGATCAGTCTATAATTTTAATGGTAGGTTTATTTGAACAGTGAGAGACAGAATAACAACAACAAAATCCAGAAAAACGCATGTCAAAATGTTATCAGTTGATTTGCATTTTAATGAGGGAAATAAGTATTTGACACCCTCTCAATCAGAAAGATTTCTGGCTCCCAGGTGTCTTTTATACAGGTAACGAGCTGAGATTAGGAACACACTCTTAAAGGGAGTGCTCCTAATCTCAGTTTGTTACCTGTATAAAAGACACCTGTCCACAGAAGCAATCAATCAATCAGATTCCAAACTCTCCACCATGGCCAAGACCAAAGAGCTCTCCAAGGATGTCAGGGACAAGATTGTAGACCTACACAAGGCTGGAATGGGCTATAAGACCATCGCCAAGCAGCTTGGTGAGAAGGTGACAACAGTTGGTGCGATTATTCGCAAATGGAAGAAACACAAAAGAACTGTCAATCTCCCTCGGCCTGGGGCTCCATGCAAGAACTCACCTCGTGGAGTTGCAATGATCATGAGAACGGTGAGGAATCAGCACAGAACTACATGGGAGGATCTTGTCAACGATCTCAAGGCAGCTGGGACCATAGTCACCAAGAAAACAATTGGTAACACACTACGCCGTGAAGGACTGAAATCCTGCAGCGCCCGTGCAAGGTCCCCCTGCTGAAGAAAGCACATATACATGCCCGTCTGAAGTTTGCCAATGAACATCTGAATGATTCAGAGGAGAACTGGGTGAAAGTGTTGTGGTCAGATGAGACCAAAATGGAGCTCTTTGGCATCAACTCAACTCGCCGTGTTTGGAGGAGGAGGAATGCTGCCTATGACCCCAAGAACACCATCCCCACCGTCAAACATGGAGGTAGAAACATTATGCTTTGGGGGTGTTTTTCTACTAAGGGGACAGGACAACTTCACCGCATCAAAGGGACGATGGACGGGGCCATGTACCGTCAAATCTTGGGTGAGAACCTCCTTCCCTCAGCCAGGTATTTGAAAATAGGTCGTGGATGGGTATTCCAGCATGACAATGACCCAAAACGCACGGCCAAGGCAACAAAGGAGTGGCTCAAAAAGAAGCACATTAAGGTCCTGGAGTGGCCTAGCCAGTCTCCAGACCTTAATCCCATTGAAAATCTGTGGAGGGAGCTGAAGGTTCAAGTTGCCAAACGTCAGCCTCGAAACCTTAATGACTTGGAGAAGATCTGCAAAGAGGAGTGGCACAGTGGTCTCCTGAGTGGCGCAGTGGTCTAAGGCACTGCATCGCAGTGCTAACTGTGCCACTGAGAGAACCTGGTTCGAATCCAGGCTCTGTCGCAGCCGGCCGCGACCGGAGACTCATGGGCGGCGCACAATTGGCCCAGCGTCGTCCAGGGTAGGGGAGGGAATGGCCGGGGATGTAGCTCAGTTGATAGAGCATGGTGTTTGCAACGCCAGGGTTGTGGGTTCGATTCCCACGGGGGGGCCAGTATAAAAAATATATATGTGTATTCACTAACTGTAAGTCGCTCGATAATAGCGTCTGCTAAATGACTAAAATGTAAAATGTAAATGTAAGGAGTGGGACAATATCCCTCCTGAGATGTGTGCAAACCTGGTGGCCAACCTCAAGAAATGTCTGACCTCTGTGTGTGATTGCCAACAAGGGTTTTGCCACCAAGTACTAAGTCATGTTTTGCAGAGGGGTCAAATACTTATTTCCCTCATTAAAATGCAAATCAATTTATAACATTTTTGACATGCGTTTTTCTGGATTTTTTTGTTGTTATTCTGTCTCTCACTGTTCAAATAAACCCACCATTAAAATTATAGACTGATCATTTCTTTGTCAGTGGGCAAACGTACAAAATCAGCAGGGATCAAATACTTTTTCCCTCACTGAATCTAACAATCCAGGGGCCAGGAAAATTCTCAATATTAATCAAACTATTCAACTATCCAGGAAACAGGAATATTCTCAATGTTAATCCAACTATCCCAGCAACAGCAATATTTTCGTTGTTACTCCAGCTAACTAACTATCCCACCACCAGGAATATTCTCCATGTTTATCCAGCTATTTAACTGTCCTTGCACCAGGAATATTATCCATGTTAAGCCATCTATCTAAATATCCTGGCACCAGAAATATTCTTAATGTTATTCCAACTACCTACCTATACCGGGAACATGGAACATTTTCCATTTTCCATTATAATCCAGCTATCAAACTATCCCGGCACCAAAAACCTTCCCCATGTTAATCCAGCTATCTAACAGTCTCTGCTCGAAGAATATTCTCAATGTTAATCCAACTATGTAACTATCCTGGCACCAGGAATATTCTCCATGTTAATCCTGCTATCTAATTATCCCTGCACCAGTAATATTCTCAATGTTAATCCAACTATCCCGGGAACTGGAATATTCTTAATGTTGATCCAACTATATAACCATCCCAGCTACAGCAATATTCTCAATGTTAATCCAACTATCTAACCTTAACTGCACCTGGGAATATTATCAATTTTAATTCAAGCAAATGTCCCTGCACCAGGAATAGTCTCCATTTTAATCCAACTTATATAACTATGTCTGCACCACGAATATTCTCCATGTTAATCCAGCTATCTAACTATCCTGGCACCAGGAATATTCTCCATGTTAATCCAGCTATCTAACTTTCCCTGTGACAGGAATATTCTCAATGTAAATCCAACTATCTAACAATACAGGCACCAGGAATATTCTCAATTTTAATTAAGCTATCTAATAATCCAGGGACCAGAAAATTTCGATATTAATCAAACTATTAAACTATCCAGGAAACAGGAATATTCTCAATGTTAATCCAACTATCCCGGCAACAGGAATATTCTCAATGTTAATCCAACTATTTAATTTACCCAGCACCAGGAATATTTTCCATGTTACTCCAGCTAACTAACTATCCCACCACCAGGAATATTCTCCATGTTAAGCCATCTATCCAACTATCCTAGCAACAGGAATATTGTCAATGTTAATCCAACTACAGTGAGGGGAAAAAAGTATTTGATCCCCTGCTGATTTTGTACGTTTGCACAGTGACAAAGAATTGATCAGTCTATAATTTTAATGGTAGGTTTATTTGAACAGTGAGAGACAGAATAACAAAAACAAAATCCAGAAATACGCATGTCAAAAATGTTATAAATTGATTTGCATTTTAATGAGGGAAATAAGTATTTGACCCCCTCTCAATCATAAAGGTTTCTGGCTCCCAGGTGTCTTTTATACAGGTAATGAGCTGAGATTAGGAGCACACTCTTAAAGGGAGCATTCCTCCTCCTCCAAACACGGCGAGTTGAGCTGATGCCAAAGAGCTCGATTTTGGTCTCATCTGATCACAACACTTTCACCCAGTTCTCCTCTGAATCATTCAGATGTTCATTGGCAAACTTCAGACGGGCCTGTATATGTGCTTTCTTGAGCAGGGGGACCTTGCGGGCGCTGCAGGATTTCAGTCCTTCACGGCGTAGTGTGTTACCAATTGTTTTCTTGGTGACTATGGTCCCAGCTGCCTTGAGATCATTGACAAGATCCTCCCATGTAGTTCTGGGCTGATTCCTCACCGTTCTCATGATCATTGCAACTCCACGAGGTGAGATCTTGCATGGAGCCCCAGGCCGAGGGAGATTGACAGTTATTTTGTGTTTCTTCCATTTGCGAATAATCACCAACTGTTGTCATCTTCTCACCCAGCTGCTTGCGATGGTCTTGTAGCCCAATCCAGCCTTGTGTAGGTCTCACAATCTTGTCCCTGACATCATTGGAGAGCTCTTTGGTCTTGGCCATGGTGGAGAATTTGGAATCTGATTGATTGATTGCTTCTGTGGACAGGTGTCTTTTATACAGGTAACAAACTGAGATTAGGAGCACTCCCTTTAAGAGTGTGCTCCTAATCTCAGTTTGTTACCTGTATAAAAGACACCTGGGAGCCAGAAATCTTTCTGATTGAGAGGGGGTCAAATACTTATTTCCTCATTAAAATGCAAATCAATTTATAACATTTTAGACATGCGTTTTTCTGGATTTTGTTGTTGTTATTCTGTCTCTCACTGTTCAAATAAACCTACCATTAAAATTATAGACTGATCATTTCTTTGTCAGTTGGCAAACGTACAAAATCAGCAGGGGATCAAATACTTTTTCCCCTCACTGTAGGTCTGTAACAGTTTGGATCTAGAGAGTCACCGCCTTTGAAGAGGGGGATGACCGCGGCAGCTTTCCAATCTCTGGGGATCTCAGACGGTACGAAAGAGAGGTTGAACAGGCTGGTAATAGGGGTTGCGATAATTTCGGTGGCTAATTTTAGAAAGAAAGAATCCAGATTGTCTAGCCCAGCTGATTTGTAGGGGTCCAGATTTTGCAGCTCTATCAGAACATCAGCTATCTGAATTTGGGTGAAGGAGAAGCGGTGGGGGGCGGGGGGGCAGAGCTAGTGGCCGGGTAGGGGTAGCCAGGTGGAAAGATGGCAGGTAGAGTTGCCAGCCAGTGGGGTTAAGAGGCCGGGAGGCCGGGCCTCCTGGAATGTCCTGGCCACCCCGTGGCCCCCGTGCTGACCAAATAAAAAATTATGAATTTATAACTATTTTACAC
This sequence comes from Coregonus clupeaformis, assembly GCF_020615455.1. Classification (NCBI taxonomy): domain Eukaryota; kingdom Metazoa; phylum Chordata; class Actinopteri; order Salmoniformes; family Salmonidae; genus Coregonus; species Coregonus clupeaformis. The sequence goes on from NW_025536468.1 coordinate 18,912, forward strand.
GCGAGCGCCAAAAGGGAACTAATGCAACGCTCTACACGGCAACGCCCCCCTACACGGGTAAATTAGAGTGGACACCCAAAAACCAGCCTCTGAACGCAGTTTCACACTGAAACTGATAAAAACCTTCCTGCAAGGTCCACCACTAGTGATGAGAGACTCAGTGATTTGGTGTCCTGAGCAAGAGTCAGAAGGGCAAGTCTGGATCTTGATGTATTTGTGGACCGTTTTGCCAGACAGCACAACCGCGATCTGTTGCTGTAGTGTATTAATGATATATACGCTAGTAGGTATGAGTGCCGCGTGAGGAAAAATAGATATAATGAACAATAAAACAACAAGCTTGAGTAAGAGATTGTTTCAATACCACCGGGTAAAATGAATGGAGTTAGTAGGTGTACATGAAGTTAATGTGTAGATAAAGAGTGGTGTCCATAGGAAGTTACATGTGTAGACAGAGACAGTCTGGTGCAATGAAGTTAAAGTGTAAACAAAGACAGTGGTGCCATATGAAGTTACATGTGTAGACAGAGACAGTCTGGTGCCCATATGAAGTTAAATGTGTAAACAAAGACAGTTGGTGTATATGAAGTTAATGTGTAGATAGAGACAGTTGGTGCCCATATGAAGTTAATGTGTAGACAAAGAGTTGGTGTATATGAAGTTACGTGTAAAAGAGATGGGAATGAAGTAGATGTGTAGACAAAGACAGTGGTGTCACATGAAGTTACATGTGTCTACTTAGATGAACCCACCGTGTTTAAGAAGCTGAAGCTTGTTTTATTTTATTTTAATATATTTTTTTTTCTCACAGTATAGTAGTTCCACACACTAAGAGTGTATGTATGTTTGTATGTATGTAAATATACCAACTCCTCTCTCAAGAGGTTTTCAAAAAGGGGCAAACTCATGTCTCAAGACCTGCTTCTGTTGGTTCCCCTCTCCTGCCTGTAACTTTCCATCCACATCCCCAAAGTTTTGTGGCTCATTATGAATCACTCCATTAAGTGATTGCTGCATGTACTGCTCTAAGGAAACACTTCTTTCTGAGTAGATAGATAGATAGAGTTTATGATTTTATTTTTTGAATTATCTCTGCCAAACATCTATGTACTACAAATCTTCAACACAGATGTTTTATGGCATCACTAAACCCTTTAGATATTTGTAAATTATACAGTGTGATACTTTCAACAAAAGTTTATTTTATTTTTTACAACTATGATTTTTCCTTTTGAAAACAAGCAAAGCAAGAAAAAAGAAACAAAATACTCCAATCATTGCACACTTGTGAGACTTTGCAGTAGTTGAATGATGATTAACTAACACTAATATGTAAAATATGTAATGAAATAGTAGATCTATGATGAGCGATTGTACTTCTTCACTCTTAAAAAATTATGAAAAAAAATGTGTATAAAAAGGTATATGTAGTATATGTTTGTTAGTGAGCATTATGCTGTAATTTTTTCCTAATGTGAACATGGTGGAAATAGTGTAAATGGACTGCCGCATATGTTGTAAAGCCTTTTTTGTACACCTGCTCATCAACTGACAGTGAAGTACACAAAGACACAGACACACACACACACACACACACACAGACACCTGTAATATCTGTTTTATGTTGTGCTGATATCATCAGTGTTGTTCATATTGCTAATTGTGTTGACATGATTGTTAGCTTTTAAACGAATGTTAACTAATGTTTATTGTCTGCATCCTATTGAACTGGATGTTAATGTGTAACACGTTTCCCGGTTTATGTGCTTTAGCAAGTACTGTATGTCAATATGGTCATGCTAGTAAAGCCTTGAATTGAATTTTTTTCTGATTTGGTTTATTTTACCTAAATGGATACAGGGTAGTGTGTTTTGTAAAATACTCAGAAAGTTTTTTTAAAACAAAATGTGGAATCAACTGTCCACAGTAGTGGGGCTTCATAAATAGGAAATGGCACATTGTTGTACCCTTTGTTGATCCTGGAGTTTTGTTCACATTGAATATGAACCCTGTATTTGTACCCTGTATTTTTTTTTTTTCATTTTTTTTTTTTTTTATTTTTATGGCACTACCCCTTGCATCTGCACTCTTGTACAAAAATACGTGTTATAATAAATGTATATGATTTTAAAGTAAAATAAAGTTTATAATTTTGAATATCATGTGTTGCCAGTTTTTTTATGTGTGCCCCTCTGATTAAACACTGGCCCTCTTGGCCCCCAGTAAAAAGAGAAGCACTGGCTCAGCCCAGTAAAACTGTTCGCTCCTGGCACCCCAATGGTGGAACAAGCCCCACGACGCCAGGAAGAGGAGTCACTCACCACCTTCCGGAGACACTTGAAACACCTCTTAAGGAATACTGGGATAGGATAAATTAATCCTCCACCCCCCCTCCCCCACCCCAAAAAAATAATTAAAAAATATAAAAAATAAAATATTGAAAGTGATACTGGTATAAGTGAATGCACCAATTGTAAGTCACTGGATAAGAGTGTTCTAAATGACGTAAATGAAAATGTAGAAAATGCTTGTTGAATTTCGATTATGACAGTGTTTCACCCAGTGAGTGGGGAAGGGAGGAGGTGTTTATTCTCCATGGATTTACAGTGTCCCAAAACGGTTGGAGTTAGTGATAAGGATGCAAATGTCTGTTTGAAAAAGCTAGCCTTGCTTTCCTAACTGATTGTGTATATTGGTTCCTGACTTCACTGAAAAGTTGCATATCGGGGGGCTGTTCGATGCTAATGCAGTACGCCACAGGATGTTTTTGTGCTGGGCAAGGGCAGTCAAGTCTCGGGTGAACCAGGATATCTGTTTTAGTTCTGAATTTTTTGAATGGGGGATGCTTATTTAAGATGGAGAGGAAAGCACTTTTAAAGAACAACCAGGCATCCCTCTAGACGGAATGAGGTCAATATCATCAGGATACCCGGGCCAGGTCAATTAGAAAGGCCTGCTGGAAGTGTTTTAGGGAGCGTTTGACAGTGATGAGGGGTGGCGTTGAAGCGGACCCATTAGGACACAGGAATGAGGCAGTGATGTGAGATCCTGGCTGAAGACAGCAGAGGTGTATTTAGAGGGTAAATTAGTAGGATGATATTATGAGGGTGCCAGGTTAACGGATTTAGTGTACCGGCAGGTCTTGGTACCCTGTGTGAGATTGAGGGGATTAGTTTAGATTGTAGGATGGCCGAGGATTAAGCATATCAGGTTTAGGTTACCAAGCAATACGAAAGGATAGATGGGGGGCAATCAATTCACAAATGGTGTCCAGAGTGAGGGGGGTCTGTGAGCAAGCGGCAACAGTGAGAGACTTATTTTGGAAAGGTGGATTTTTAGAAGTAGAAGCAAACCGTTTGGGCACAGACCTAGAGTAGTATGATAGAGCTCTGCAGGCTATCTTACAGTAGATTGCAACTCCGCCCCTTTGGTAGTTCATTAGACGGAAAATGTGTATTGGGAATGGAATTTCTGAATTTTGGTGGCCTTCCAAGCCAGATAGACACTGCTAGAACATAGGGTTGGCAGAGTGTGTTAACGCAGTGAATAACTCAAACTTAGGGAGGAGGTTTGATGTTAACATGCAAGAAACCAAGGCTTTTACGGTTACAGAAGTCAACAAATGATAGGCCTGGGGGTAGGAGGAAGGGGACAGGTGGGTTAAGCCACATCACAGAGGAACAAGGAGAATAGAATAAGGATAGAAGGTTTAAGAAGTTAGGGTTGGGTACAGAGAATAAAAAGGGGAGATTTCCGGGCGTGGTAGAATAGATTCAGGGATTAGGTACAGACAAGGATATGGAAGGATATGAGTACAGTGGAGGTAAACTAAATTGGGTTACGTATGAAAGAGATAGCATCACTGGAGGCACCGATTGAGTCCGTGTGGGGGGTGGGACAAAGGAGCTATTGAGGCAGGTGAGGGGATGGGGGGCTTACAGGAAAAAGTAAATGAATTAACCGAAACACAATAGGCAAGGACATTGACATGGGAGAGAGGCATAAAGAATCATAGGTGTTATTCGAGAGAGCTAAGACAACAGCTGGTAATGACGAAAGTTTGAGTGAGGTAAACAGATAAACAGGATGGGGTAAGAAGGAAATAGAGGATCAGCTGTGTAGTGAGTGATATAAGGTCAGTGAACAGCAATATGTTAGTCCGAGAGCAGTTCGAACGTGGTACAGCACAGGCGAGCAGGAAGCACGGCTGTTGAATGGGGAAAGGGTAGCAGATGGATCTTCGGGTCGCCGGAACGGGAAGGTGAAACACAGACGATTAGAGACAGGTGAGGATGGGGGGCCCGTGTAACACTAGGAGGTGGCCGGCTGACAGAGAGGTAGAGTAGCCGGGAGATGGGCCTGGCTCGAGGCTAGTCAAGGCTAACTGGGGCTTGGAAGGGTGATTAGCCAACAACAATAACAGCCATTCGGTTGCAGCTAGCTAGTGGACGATCCGGTGTTAAGGTCAGTGATTCGTGATTCCGGCAGAAAATCGATATGTATGGCTCGATAGAACGATGTGAGACTGGCGAGAATTGTCAGGCTAGAGCTGGCTGGTAGGTAGTGCAGGCCACAGACAGTGGTGAAGACCGCTAACGGTGGCTAATAGCTAGTTAGCTGGATAGCTGGCTAGTTTCAGCGGATGTTTTGATAAGAAGGTAGGAAAGAAATAATAGAATCGTTCACATTGGGTGAGGCGGGCTGCAGGGGAAAGTATATTTAGTTAAAGGATGGAAAGTGAGATTGAGAAATGATATACGAAAAAAACAAAAACACTATTTACATGAGGACACTACAGAAAACACGACCGCACTGCTACGGCAACGGAATATCTAAGGATCCAACTATATTACTATCTCAGCAACATGAATATCTCAACTAATCCAACTATCCAACTTTACCTGCACCAGGAATATTTAAATAATAATCAATATCTAAATCCAGTACAAGGAATATTCTCAACGTTAATCCGGCTATCCTGGCACCAGGAATATTCTCCATGTTAATCCAGCTATCTAACTAGCTCCAGCACAGGAATATTTCAATGTTAATCAGATCTAACATTTTGGCACAAGGAAATTCCCTATGTTATTCCAACTATCTATCCAAAAATATTTAATCAACTATCCTGGACAGAAATTCCCATGTTAATAAATTAACAAAGACAGGAATATCTCAATCTTAATCCAACTAACCCAGCAACGGGAAAAGTTCTCGATGTTAATCCAACTATAAACTATAGCACCAGGAAATTCATGTTAATCAATTAATATCCCTGCATCAGGAATATATTGTTAATCAAGATTCTAGTCTTTAGGAAACTTTGCAGTATTGTTTTTTTATGTATTATTTCTTACATTGTTAGCCCAGAAAATTGAAGTGAATTACATAAGCGGAAGAACATTGGATATCAGAGTGGCGACAACTAACCAGCACTACCAACACTACCAGCACAGACAGCACTACAGCACTACCAACACACAACTAACAGCACACCAACACTACTAACATAAAACCAACACTAAAATACACACACAACACACAACACACAGCACACCAACACACCAACATACCAGCACTACCAGCACTACCAACACTACCAGCACTACCAGCACTACCAACACTACCAGCACTACAACACTACCAGCACTACCAACACTACCAGCACTACCAACACTACCAACACAAACAACCAACACCACCAACACTACCAGCACTACCAACACTACCAACACTACAGCACTAAACAACAACAAAGACTACCAACACACCAACACAAGCACCACCAGCACTAAACAACAGCACTACCAACACACAGCACTACCAACACTACCAGCACTACCAACACTACCAACACTACCAACACTACCAACACTACCAACACACAGCACTACCAGCACTACCAACACTACCAGCACTACCAACACTACCAGCACTACCAACACTAACACCACCAACACTACCAACACACCAACACTACCAACACTACCAGCACTACCAACTAACCAGCACTACCAGCACTACCAGCACTACCAGCACTACCAACACTACCAACACTACCAACACTACCAACACTACCAGCACTACCAACACTACCAGCACTACCAACACTACCAGCACTACCAACACTACCAACACTACCAACACTACAACACTACCAACACTACCAGCACTACAACTAACCAGCACTACCAGCACTACCAGCACTACCAGCACTACCAACACTACCAACACTACCAGCACTACCAGCACTACCAGCACTACCAGCACTACCAACACTACCAGCACTACCAGCACTACCAGCACTACCAACACTACCAGCACTACCAGCACTACCAACACTACCAACACTACCAGCACTACCAGCACTACCAGCACTACCAGCACTACCAACACTACCAACACTACCAACACTACCAACACTACCAACACTAAACTACAGCACTACGAACCAGCACTACCAACACTACCAACACTACAGCACTACAGCACTACAACAACCAACACACAACACTACCAGCAATACCAACACTAACAGCACTACCAACACTACCAACACTACCAACACACCAACACTACCAACACTACAACACTAAGCACACGACAGCACAAACACACCAACACTACAGCACTACCAGCACACAACACACCAACACTAAACACTAAACAACAGAACAGCACTACCAAACTACCAACACTACAGCACTACCAGCACTACCAGCACTACCAGCACTACCAACACACCAACACTACCAACACTACCAGCACTACCAACACTACCAACACTACCAACACTAAACAACAGCACTACAACACACAGCACTACCAACACACAGACTACCAACACTACAACACTACAACACAACAACACTACCAACACACCAACACTACCAACACTACAGCACTACCAACTAACCAGCACACAGCACAAGCACTACCAGACCACCAACAACCAACACTACCAACACTACCACACTACAACATACCAGCACTACCAACACTACCAACACACAACACACCAACACTACAACACTACCAACACTACCAGCACTACCAACTAACCAGCACTACCAGCACTACCAGCACTACCAGCACTACCAACACTACCAGCACTACCAGCACTACCAGCACTACCAACACTACCAGCACTACCAGCACTACCAGCACTACCAGCACTACCAACACTACCAACACTACCAACACTACCAACACTACCAGCACTACCAGCACTACGACAGCACTCACCAACAACAGCACTACCAGCACTACCAACACTACCAACACTACCAACACTACCAACACTACCAGCAATACCAACACTAACAGCACTACCAACACTACCAACACTACCAACACTACCAACACTACCAACACTACCAACACTACCAGCACTACCAGCACTACGACCAGCACTACCAACACTACCAACACTACCAGCACTACCAGCACTACCAACACTACCAACACTACCAACACTACCAACACTACCAACACACCAGCACTACAGCACACAACAAAACACTACCAACACTACACACTACCAGCACTACCAGCACTGACCAACACTACCAACACTACCAGCACTACCAACACTACCAACACTCACCAACACACAACACTACCAACACTACCAGCACTACCAACACTACCAGCAATACCAGCACTACCAGCAACCAACACACCAACACTACCAACACACCAACACACAACACTACAGCACTACCAGCACTACGACCAGCACTACCAACACTACAACACTACCAGCACTAAGCACTACCAACACTACCAACACTACCAACACACAACACACCAACACTACCAGCACTACAGCACTACCAACACTACCAACACACCAGACACCAGCACTACCAACACTACCAACACCACAACACTACCAACACTACCAGCACTACCAACACTACCAACACTACCAACACTACCAACACTACCAGCACTACAACACACAGCACTACCAGCACTACAGCACTACCAGCACTACCAACACTACAACACACCACACACCAGACACAACATACCAACACTACCAGCACTACCAGCATAAGCACTACCAACACTACCAACACTACCAACACTACCAGCACTACCAACACTACCAACACTACCAACACTACCAACACTACCAGCACTACCAGCACTACCAACACTACCAACACTACCAGCACTACCAGCACTACCAGCACTACGACCAGCACTACCAACACTACCAACACTACCAGCACTACCAGCACTACCAACACTACCAACACTACCAACACTACCAACACTACCAGCACTACCAGCACTACCAACACTACCAACACTACCAACACTACCAGCACTACCAGCACTACCAGCACTACCAACACTACCAACACTACCAACACTACCAGCACTACCAACACTACCAACACTACCAACACTACCAACACTACCAACACTACAGCACTAAACACACAACACTACCAACACTACCAACACTACCAACACTACCAACACTACCAGCACTACCAACTAACAGCACTACCAGCACTACCAGCACTACCAACACTACCAACACTACAGCACTACCAGCACTACAACACTACCAACACTAAGCACTACCAGCACTACCAGCACTACCAGCACTACAACACTACAACACACCAGCACTACCAGCACTACCAGCACTACCAACACTACCAACACTACCAACACTACCAACACTACCAGCACTACCAACACTACCAGCACTACCAACACTACCAGCACTACCAACACTACCAACACTACCAACACTACCAACACTACCAACACTACCAACACTACCAGCACTACCAACTAACCAGCACTACCAGCACTACAGCACTACCAACACTACCAACACTACCAGCACTACCAACAACCAGCACTACCAGCACTACCAGCACTACCAGCACTACCAACACTACCAGCACTACCAGCACTACCAACACTACCAGCACTACAGCACTACCAGCACTACCAGCACTACCAACACTACCAGCACTACCAGCACTACCAACACTACCAACACTACCAGCACTACAGCACTACCAGCACTACCAGCACTACCAGCACCACCAACACTACAACACTAAACATACAACACTACCAACACTATAATCAATCAATCAATCAATTTTATTTTATATAGCCCTTCGGACATCAGTAATATCTCGAAGTGCTGTACAGAAACCGAGCCTAAAAACCCCAAACAGCTAGTAATGCAGGTGTAGAAGCACGGTGGCTAGGAAAACTCCCAGAAAGGCCAAAACCTAGGAAGAAACCTAGAGAGGAACCAGGCTATGAGGGGTGGCTAGTCCTCTTTCTGGCTGTGCCGTGGAGATTATAACAGAACCATACCAAGATGTTAAAAATGTTATAAGTGACAAGATGGTAAATAATAATAGGAATAAATCTCAGTGGTTTTATGATCATTAAGAGTTGAAAACAGCAGGGAAAGGGGTCATAAGAGGCAGAACAGTGAAACTGGAATAGAGAAGGCCAGGGGACGGGGACAGCAAGGAGTCACCACGGCCGGTAGTCCCGACGATGGTCTAGGGTAGGTCTCTCAGTTGGCTTTTATAGCCGATCATCAAGAGTTGAAAACAGCAGGTTGGGACAGGTAGGGGTTCGGAATGAGGCAGAACAGTTGAAACTGGAATAGCAGCAAGGCCAGGCGGATTGGGGACAGCAAGGTGTAGCATGCCCGGTAGTCTGACGCATGGTCCTAGGGGCTCAGGGTCTCAGAGAGAAAGAGAGAACGAGAGAATTAGAGAGAGCATACTTAAATTCACACAGGACACTGGATAAGACAGGAGAAGTACCCAGGTATAACAACTAACCCCACCCCGAACATAAACTACTGCAGCATAAATACTGGAGGCTGAGACAGGAGGGTCCGGAGACACTGTGGCCCCATCCGAAGAAAACCCCCAGACAGGGCCAAACAGGAAGGATATAACCCCACCCACTCTGCCAAAGCACAGACCCCCGCACCACTAGAGGGATATCCTCAACCACCAACTCACAATCCTGAGACAAGGCCGAGTATAGCACAGAGGCTCCACCACAGCACAAACCAAGGGGGGGGCGCCAACCCAGACAGGAAGATCAGTCAGTAACCAACCCACTCAAGTGAGACCCCTCCTAGGGAGGCATGAAAGAGCACCAGCAAGCCAGTGACTCAGCCCCTGTAACAGGGTTAGGGAGGCAGAGAACCCCAGTGGAGAGAGGGGAACCTGCCCGGCAGAGACAGCAGAGGGCTGTTCGTGCTCCAGAGCCTTTCCGCTCACCTTCACACTCCTGGGCAGACTACACCAATCATATGACCTCCATGGAAGAGATAAGTCTTCAGTAAAGACTTAAAGTTGAGACCGAGTGCGCTTACAGGGTAGGCAGACTGTCCATAAAAAATGGAGATCAGGAGAAAGCTCCCGCGTTTGCTAGAAATTTAGGGACAATTAGGAGGCTATGCTCTTGTGATCAGAAGGAACGGTATGTACGGAGGACCAACTCGAAAGATAGGTAGGAGCAAGCATGTAAGTTTATAGGTTAACAGAAAACTGAAATCAGCTCCTTGCCTTAACAGGAAGGAGTGTAGGAAGAGAGAGAATATGATCAAATCACTACCAGCAACAGGACTACGACCAGCACTACAACACAAAACACAACACTACCAACACTACAACACTACCAGCACTACAACACACCAGCACCACCAACACTACCAGCACTACCAACACTACCAACACTACCAACACTACCAACACTACCAGCACTACCAGCACAACACACTACCAACACCACCAGCACTACCAGCACTACCAGCACTACCAGCACTACAACACTACCAACACTACAACACACAACACTACAGCACCACCAGCACTACCAACACTACCAACACTACCAACACTACCAGCACTACCAGCACTACCAGCACTACCAACACTACCAACACTACCAACACTACCAGCACTACAACACTACCAGCACTACCAACACTACCAACACTACCAGCACTACCAACACACAGCACTACCAGCACTACCAGCACTACCAACACGACCAACACACCAACACTACCAACACTACCAACACACCAGCACTACCAGCAACAGCACTACAACAACCAACAACGCACTACAGCACTACCAACACTACCAACAACCAACACTACCAGCACTACCAGCACTACCAGCACTACCAACACTACCAACACTACCAGCACTACCAGCACTACCAACACTACCAACACTACCAACAACCAAACAAAACACTACCAACACTACAACACTAAGCACTACCAGCACTACCAGCACTACCAACACTACAGCACTACCAGCACTACCAACACTACCAGCACTACCAGCACACCAGCACTACCAACACCACCAACACTACCAACACTACCAGCACTACCAACACTACCAACACTACCAGCACACCAGCACTACCAACACCACCAACACTACCAGCACACCACACACCAACACTACCAGCACTACCAGCACTACCAGCACTACAACACTACCAGCACTACCAGCACTACCAGCACTACCAACACACCAGCAACCAGCACTACCAGCACTCAACACACCAGCACTACCAGCACTAAACACACCAACACTACCAACACTACCAACACTACCAACACTACCAACACTACCAGCACTACCACACACCAACACACAGCACACCAGCACACCAACACTACCAGCACTACCAGCACTACCACACACAACACACCAACACTACCAACACTACCAGCACTACCAGCATACAGCACTACCAGCACTACCAGCACTACCAACACTACCAACACTACCAGCACTACAGCACTACCAGCACTACCAGCACTACCAACACTACCAGCACCACCAGCACTACCAGCACTACCAACACTACCAACACTACCAGCACTACCAACACACCAGCACTACCAACACACCAGCAACCAGCACTACCAGCACTACCAGCACTACCAGCACTACCAACACTACCAGCACACCAGCACTACCAACACTACCAGCACTACCAACACTACCAGCACTACCAACACACCAGCACTACCAACACACCAGCACTACCAGCACTACCAACACACCAACACACCAACACACAGCACAAACACCAGCACCAGACTACCAGCACTACCAGCACTACCAACACTACCAACACTACAACACTACAACATAAGCACACCAACAACAGACTAAACACTACAGCACTACCAGCACTACCAACACTAAACACACCAACACACCAGCCACACCAGCACTACCAGCACTACCAGCACTACCAGCACTACCAGCACACCAGCACTACCAGCACTACAACACTACCAGCACTACCAGCACTACCAACACTACCAACACTACCAGCACTACCAGCACTACCAGCACTACCAACACTACCAACACTACAGCACTACCAGCACTACCAGCACTACCAACACTACCAGCACCACCAGCACTAACAGCACTAAACACTACCAACACTACCAGCACTACCAGCACTACCAACACTACAACACTACCAACACTACCAGCACTACCAGCAACACAGCACCAACAGCAACAGCACACCAACACTACCAGCACTACCAGCACTACCAACACTACCAGCACTACCAGCACCACCACCAGCACTACAACACTACCAACACTACCAGCACTACAGACTACCAACACTACCAAGCACTACCAACACTACAGCACTACCAGCACTACCAACACTACCAACACTACCAGCAGCTACCAGCACTACCAGAACACTACCAACACTACCAACACTACCAGCACTACCAGCACTACAACACTACAGCACTACAACACTACCAGCACTACAACACTACCAGCACTACCAGCACTACCAGCACTACCAGCACTACCAACACTACCAACACTACAACACTACCAACACTACCAACACTACCAGCACAAGCACACCAGCACACCAGCACTACCAACACTACCAGCACTACCAGCACTACCAACACTACCAACACTACCAACACTACCAACACTACCAGCACTACCAGCACTACAACACTACCAACACTACCAACACTACCAGCACTACCAGCACTACCAGCACTACCAGCACTACCAGCACTACCAGCACTACCAACACTACCAACACTACCAACACTACCAGCACTACAACACTACCAGCACTACCAACACTACCAGCACTACCAGCACACCAGCACTACCAGCACTACCAACACTACCAACACTACCAGCACTACCAGCACTACCAGCACTACCAACACTACCAACACTACCAGCACTACCAGCACTACCAACACTACCAACACTACCAACACTACCAACACTACCAGCACTACCAACACTACCAGCACTACCAGCACTACCAGCACTACCAGCACTACCAACACTACCAACACTACCAGCACTACCAGCACTACCAGCACTACCAGCACACTCAACACACCAGCACTACCAGCACACAGCACCACCAGCACTACCAACACTACCAACACACCAGCACTACCAGCACTACCAACACTACCAGCACTACCAGCACTACCAACACTACCAACACACAACACTACCAGCACTACCAGCACTACAGCATACAGCACTACCAACACTACCAGCACTACCAGCACTACCAACACTACCAACACTACCAGCACTACCAACACTACCAGCACTACCAGCACTACCAGCACTACCAACACTACCAGCACTACCAGCACTACCAACACTACCAACACTACCAACACTACCAGCACTACCAGCACTACCAGCACAGCACTACCAACACTACCAGCACTACCAGATAAACATACCAACAACAGACTACCAACACTACCAACACTACAACACTACCAGCACCACCAGCACACCAGACTAAACACTACAGCACTACCAACACTACCAGCACTACCAACACTACCAACACTACCAACACTACCAACACTACCAGCACTACCAGCACTACCAACTACCAGCACTACCAGACTACCAGCACTACCAACACACAACACTACCAGCACACCAGCACTAAGCACTACAGCACTACCAGCACACAACACTAAGCACTAAGCACTACCAACATACCAGCACTACCAACACTACCAGCACTACCAGCACTACCAACACTACCAACACTACCAGCACTACCAGCACACCAGCACTACCAACACTACCAACACTACCAACACTACCAGCACACCAGCACTACCAGCACTACCAGCACTACCAGCACTACCAGACACACCAGCACCACCAACACTACCAACACTACCAGCACTACCAGCACTACCAACACTACCAACACTACCAACACTACCAACACTACCAGCACTACCAACACTAACAGCACTAAACACTACCAACACTACCAACACTACCAACACTACAACACTAAGCACTACCAACATCACCAGCACTACCAACACTACCAACACTACCAGCACTACCAGCACTACCAACACTACCAACACTACCAACACTACCAACACTACCAACACTACCAGCACTACCAGCACTACCAACACTACCAACACTACCAACACTACCAACACTACCAGCACTACCAACACTAAGCACTACCAGCACTACCAAGAAGACTACCAACACTACCAGCACTACCAGCACTACCAACACTACCAACACTACCAACACTACCAACACTACCAACACTACCAGCACTACCAGCACTACCAACACTACCAACACTACCAGCACTACCAGCACTACCAGCACTACCAGCACTACCAACACACAACACTACCAGCACTACCAGCACTACCAACACTACCAACACTACAACACTACCAGCACTACCAGCAACCAACACTACCAGCACTACCAGCACTACCAGCACTACCAACACTACCAACACCACCAACACTACCAAACACAACACTACAACACTACCAGCACTAAGCACAGCACCAGCACTACCAACACTACCAACACTACCAGCACTACCAGCACTACCAACACTACCAACACTACCAACACTACCAGCACTACCAACACTACCAGCACTACCAACACTACAGACACCAGCACCACCAGCACTACCAGAACTACCAACACTACCAGCACACCAGCACTACCAGCACTACCAACACTATCAACACTACCAACACTACCAGCACTAACCAGCACTACCAGCACTACCAACACTACCAGCACTACCAGCACTACCAACACTACCAACACTACCAACACTACCAGCACTACCAGCACTACCAACACACCAGCACTACCAACACTACCAGCACTACCAGCACTACCAACACTACCAACACTACCAGCACTACCAACACTACCAGCACTACCAGCACTACCAGCACTACCAACACTACCAGCACTACCAGCACTACCAACACTACCAACACTACCAACACTACCAGCACTACCAGCACTACCAGCACTACCAGCACTACCAGCACTACCAACACTACCAGCACTACCAACACTACCAACACTACCAGCACTACCAGCACTACCAACACTACCAACACTACCAGCACGACCAGCACTACCAGCACTACCAACACTACCAGCACTACCAACACTACCAGCACTACCAACACTACCAACACTACCAACACTACCAACACTACCAACACTACCAGCACTACCAGCACTACGACCAGCACTACCAACACTACCAACACTACCAGCACTACCAGCACTACCAACACTACCAACACTACCAACACTACCAACACTACCAACACTACCAGCACTACCAACACTACCAGCACTACCAGCACTACCAGCACTACCAGCACTACTACCAACACTACCAGCACTACCAGCACTACCAGCACTACCAACACTATCAACACTACCAACACTACCAACAACCAGCACTACCAGCACTACCAACACTACCAGCACTACCAGCACTACCAACACACCAACACTACCACAACCAGCACTACCAGCACTACCAACACTACCAGCACTACCAACACTACCAGCACTACCAGCACTACCAACACTACCAACACACCAGCACTACCAACACTACAGCACTACCAGCACTACCAGCACTACCAACACACCAGCACTACCAGCACTACCAACACTACCAACACTACCAACACTACCAGCACTACCAGCACTACCAGCACTACCAGCACTACCAGCACTACCAACACTACCAGCACTACCAACACTACCAACACTACCAGCACTACCAGCACTACCAACACTACCAACACTACCAGCACGACCAGCACTACCAGCACTACCAACACTACCAGCACTACCAACACTACCAGCACTACCAACACTACCAACACTACCAACACTACCAACACTACCAACACTACCAGCACTACCAACTAACCAGCACTACCAGCACTACCAGCACTACCAGCACTACCAACACTACCAGCACTACCAGCACTACCAGCACTACCAGCACTACCAGCACTACCAACACTACCAGCACTACCAGCACTACCAGCACTACCAGCACTACCAACACTACCAGCACTACCAGCACTACCAACACTACCAACACTACCAGCACTACCAGCACTACCAGCACTACCAACACTACCAACACTACCAGCACTACCAGCACTACCAGCACTACCAGCACTACCAGCACTACCAGCACTACGACCAGCACTACCAACACTACCAACACTACCAGCACTACCAGCACTACCAACACTACCAACACTACCAACACTACCAACACTACCAGCAATACCAACACTAACAGCACTACCAACACTACCAACACTACCAACACTACCAACACTACCAACACTACCAACACTACCAGCACTACCAGCACTACGACCAGCACTACCAACACTACCAACACTACCAGCACTACCAGCACTACCAACACTACCAACACTACCAACACTACCAACACTACCAACACTACCAGCACTACCAGCACTACCAACACTACCAACACTACCAACACTACCAGCACTACCAGCACTACCAGCACACAACACTACCAACACTACCAGCACTAAGCACTACCAACACTAAACACTACAACACTACCAACACTACCAGCACTACCAACACTACCAACACTACCAGCACTACCAACACTACCAACACTACCAGCACTACCAACACTACCAGCACTACCAACACTACCAACACTACCAACACTACCAGCACTACCAACACTACCAGCACTACCAGCACTACCAGCACTACCAGCACTACCAACACTACCAACACTACCAACACTACCAGCACTACCAGCACTACCAGCACTACCAACACTACCAACACTACCAACACTACCAGCACTACCAACACTACCAACACTACCAACATACCAACACACCAACACTACCAGCACTACCAGCACTACCAGCACTACCAACACTACCAGCACTACCAGCACTACCAGCACTACAACACTACCAGCACACTAACAGCACTACCAGCACTACCAACACTACAGCACTACCAGCACTACCAGCACTACCAGCACTACCAACACTACACCAGCACACCAACACTACCAACACACCAACACTAAGCACTACCAGCACTACCAGCACTACCAGCACTACCAACACTACCAACACTACCAACACTACCAGCATACCAGCACACCAACACTACCAACACTACCAGCACTACCAACATAAACACACCAACTAACAGCACTACCAGCACACTAACTAACCACACACCAGCACTACAGCACTACCAGCACTACCAACACTACCAGCACTACCAGCACTACCAGCACTACCAACACTACCAGCACTACCAGCACTACCAGCACTACCAGCACTACCAACACTACCAGCACTACCAACACTACCAGCACTACCAGCACTACCAACACTACCAACACTACCAGCACTACCAACACTACCAGCACTACCAACACTACCAGCACTACCAACACTACCAACTAACCAGCACTACCAGCACTACCAACACTACCAACACTACCAGCACTACCAGCATTACCAGCACTACCAACACTACCAACACTACCAACACTACCAACTAACCAGCACTACCAGCACTACCAACACTACCAACACTACCAGCACTACCAGCATTACCAGCACTACCAACACTACCAACACTACCAGCACTACCAACACTACCAGCACTACCAGCACTACCAGCACTACCAACACTACCAGCACTACCAGCACTACCAACACTACGACCAGCACTACCAACACTACCAACACTACCAGCACTACCAGCACTACCAGCACTACCAACACTACCAGCACTACCAGCACTACCAACACTACCAACACTACCAACACTACCAGCACTACCAGCACTACCAGCACTACCAACACTACCAGCACTACCAGCACTACCAGCACTACCAACACTACCAACACTACCAACACTACCAACACTACCAGCACTACCAGCACTACCAACACTACCAACACTACCAGCACTACCAACACTACCAACACTACCAACTAACCAGCACTACCAGCACTACTAACTAACCAGCACTACCAGCACTACCAGCACTACCAGCACTACCAGCACTAACACTACCAGCACTACCAACACTACCAGCACTACCAACACTACCAACACTACCAGCACTACCAGCACTACCAACTAACAAGCACTACCAACACTACCAGCACTACCAGCACTACCAGCACTACCAACACTACCAGCACTACCAGCACTACCAGCACTACCAGCACACCAGACTAAACACTACCAGCATTACCAGCACTACCAGCACTACCAGCACTACCAACACTAAGACACCAGCACTACCAGCACTAAACATACATTAGCATTTAGCAGAATACCAACACACAGTTAGTAAAAAAAAGCCCAAAAAAAGGCAAACGCAACAGCAACACCCGCAGCCACTACCCCCCACCGGAACAGCACAGGCCAGCACTACCAGCACTACCAGCACTACCAACACTACCAGCACTACCAGCACTACCAACACTACCAGCACTACCAGCACTACCAGCACTACCAGCACTACCAACACTACCAACACTACCAGCACTACCAACACTACCAGCACTACCAGCACTACCAGCACTACCAGCACTACCAACACTACCAGCACTACCAGCACTACCAGCACTACCAGCACTACCAACACTACCAGCACTACCAGCACTACCAGCACTACCAACACTACCAGCACTACCAGCACTACCAGCACTACCAGCACTACCAACACCACCAACAACACTACCAGCACTACCAGCACTACCAACACTACCAGCACTACCAGCACTACCAGCACTACCAGCACTACCAGCACTACCAGCACTACCAACACTACCAACACTACCAGCACTACCAGCACTACAAATACATAGTTTAGACGCATACAGAACACTCATTAAACAAATTATTTTATTTTAGTAAACACTAAATACAACAACAACCTAGCAAACCAGCCTATCAACTGAGCTACCAACTGCCACATTCCCCCCACCCGACAACAACACCAGCACCAGCACTACCAGCACTACCAGCACTACCAACACTACCAGCACTACCAGCACTACCAACACTACCAGCACTACCAGCATACCAGCACTACCAGCACTACCAACACTACCAACACTACCAGCACTACCAACACTACCAGCACTACCAGCACTACCAGCACTACAGCACTACCAACACTACCAGCACTACCAGCACTACCAGCACTACCAGCACTACCAACACACCAGCACACCACTACCAACACTACCAGCACTACCAACACTACCAGCACTACCAGCACTACCAGCACTACCAGCACCACCAGCACTACCAACACTACCAACACCACCAGCACTACCAGCACTACCAACACTACCAGCACTACCAGCACTACCAGCACTACCAGCACTACCAGCACTACCAGCACTACCAACACTACCAACACTACCAGCACTACCAGCACTACCAGCACTACCAGCACTACCAACACTACCAGCACTACCAACACTACCAGCACTACCAGCACTACCAACACTACCAGCACTACCAGCACTACCAACACTACCAGCACTACCAACACTACCAGCACTACCAACACTACCAGCACTACCAGCACTACCAACACTACCAACACTACCAGCACTACCAGCACTACCATCACTACCAGTACTACCAGCACTACCAACACTACCAGCACTACCAGCACTACCAGCACTACCAGCACTACCAACACTACCAGCACTACCAACACTACCAACACTACCAACACTACCAGCACTACCAGCACTACCAACACTACCAACACTACCAACACTACCAACACTACCAGCACTACCAGCACTACCAACACTACCAACACTACCAACACTACCAACACTACCAACACTAACAGCACTACCAGCACTACTAACTAACCAGCACTACCAGCACTACCAGCACTACCAACACTACCAGCACTACCAGCACTACCAGCACTACCAACACTACCAGCACTACCAGCACTACCAGCACTACCAGCACTACCAACACTACAGCACTACCAACACCACCAGACACTACCAGCACTACCAACACAATACCAACACTACCAGCACTACCAACACTACCAGCACTACCAACAATACAACCAACCAGCACTACCAGCACTACCAACACTACCAACACTACCAGCACTACCAGCACTACCAGCACTACCAGCACTACCAACACTACCAACACTACCAACTAACCAGCACTACCAGCACTACCAACACTACCAGCACTACCAGCATTACCAGCACTACCAACACTACCAACACTACCAGCACTACCAACACTACCAGCACTACCAGCACTACCAGCACTACCAACACTACCAGCACTACCAGCACTACCAGCACTACCAACACTACGACCAGCACTACCAACACTACCAACACTACCAGCACTACCAACACTACCAGCACTACCAGCACTACCAACACTACCAACACTACCAACACTACCAGCACTACCAGCACTACCAGCACTACCAACACTACCAGCACTACCAGCACTACCAGCACTACCAACACTACCAACACTACCAACACTACCAGCACTACCAGCACTACCAACACTACCAACACTACCAGCACTACCAACACTACCAACACTACCAACTAACCAGCACTACCAGCACTACTAACTAACCAGCACTACCAGCACTACCAGCACCACCAGCACTACCAGCCAACACTACCAGCACTACCAACACTACCAGCACTACCAACACTACCAACACTACCAGCACTACCAGCACTACCAACTAACAAGCACTACCAACACTACCAGCACTACCAGCACTACCAGCACTACCAACACTACCAGCACTACCAGCACTACCAGCACTACCAGCACTACCAGCACTACCAACACTACCAGCACTACCAGCACTACCAGCACTACCAACACTACCAGACACCAGCACAAGCACACATACATTTACATACATTTAGTCAATTAAGACGCTTTCCAGAGGACTAGTAGGAACAATTTATTATTATTTTTATTATTTTTAAGGCACACAACAACCCACAACCGGAGCAAACAGCTCTATCAACTGAGCTACATCCGCCGCCATTCCCTCCACCCGGACGACAACAACAGGCCAGCACTACCAGCACTACCAGCACTACCAACACTACCAGCACTACCAGCACTACCAACACTACCAGCACTACCAGCACTACCAGCACTACCAACACTACCAACACTACCAGCACTACCAACACTACCAGCACTACCAGCACTACCAGCACTACCAACACTACCAGCACTACCAGCACTACCAGCACTACCAGCACTACCAACACTACCAGCACTACAGCACTACCAGCACTACCAACACTACCAGCACTACCAGCACTACCAGCACTACCAGCACTACCAACACTACAACATACCAACACTACCAGCACTACCAGCACTACCAACACTACCAGCACTACCAGCACTACCAGCACTACCAGCACTACCAGCACTACCAGCACTACCAACACTACCAACACTACCAGCACTACCAGCACTACCAGCACTACCAGCACTACCAGCACTACCAGCACTACCAACACTACCAACACTACCAGCACTACCAACACTACCAGCACTACCAGCACTACCAACACTACCAGCACTACCAGCACTACCAGCACTACCAGCACTACCAACACTACCAGCACTACCAACACTACCAGCACTACCAGCACTACCAACACTAACAACACTACCAGCACACCAGCACACAACATACCAGTACTACCAGCACTACCAACACTACCAGCACTACCAGCACCACCAGCACTACCAGCACTACCAACACTACCAGCACTACCAGCACTACAACACTACCAACACTACCAGCACTACCAGCACTACCAACACTACCAACATACCAGCACTACCAGCACTACCAACACTACCAGCACACAGACACCAACAGTACCAACACTACCAACACTACCAACACTACCAGCACTACCAGCACTACCAGCACTACCAGCACTACCAACACTACCAGCACTACCAGCACTACCAGCACTACCAACACTCAACACTAAACACACCAACTAACCAGCACTACCAGCACTACCAACACTACCAGCACTACCAGCACTACCAACACTACCAACACTACCAACTAACCAGCACTACCAGCACTGCCAACACTACCAGCACTACCAACACTACCAGCACTACCAGCACTACCAACACTACCAACACTACCAGCACTACCAACACTACCAGCACTACCAGCACTACCAGCACTACCAACACTACCAGCACTACCAGCACTACCAACACTACCAACACTACCAACACTACCAGCACTACTACCAGCACTACCAGCACTACCAGCACTACCAACACTACCAGCACTACCAACACTACCAACACTACCAACACTACCAGCACTACCAGCACTACCAACACTACCAACACTACCAGCACGACCAGCACTACCAGCACTACCAACACTACCAGCACTACCAACACTACCAGCACTACCAGCACTACCAGCACTACCAACACTACCAGCACTACCAGCACTACCAGCACTACCAACACTACCAGCACTACTACCAGCACTACCAGCACTACCAACACTACCAGCACTACCAGCACTACCAGAACTACCAGCACTACCAGCACTACCAACACTACGACCAGCACTACCAACACTACCAACACTGCCAACACTACCAGCACTACCAGCACTACCAGCACTACCAACACTACCAACACTACCAACACTACCAGCACTACCAGCACTACCAACACTACCAACACTACCAACACTACCAACTAACCAGCACTACCAGCACTACTAACTAACCAGCACTACCAGCACTACCAGCACTACCAACACTACCAGCACTACCAGTACTACCAACACTACCAGCACTACCAGCACTACCAGCACTACCAACACTACCAGCACTACCAGCACTACCAACACTACCAACACTACCAGCACTACCAGCACTACCAACACTACCAGCACTACCAGCACTACCAACAGTACCAACACTACCAACACTACCAACACTACCAGCACTACCAGCACTACCAGCACTACCAGCACTACTACCAACACTACCAGCACTACCAGCACTACCAGCACTACCAACACTATCAACACTACCAACACTACCAACTAACCAGCACTACCAGCACTACCAACACTACCAGCACTACCAGCACTACCAACACTACCAACACTACCAACTAACCAGCACTACCAGCACTGCCAACACTACCAGCACTACCAACACTACCAGCACTACCAGCACTACCAACACTACCAACACTACCAAACTAAGCACTACCAGCACTACCAGCACTACCAACACTACCAGCACTACCAGCACTACCAACACTACCAACACTACCAACACTACCAGCACACTACCAGCACTACCAGCACTACCAGCACTACCAACACTACCAGCACTACCAACACTACCAACACTACCAACACTACCAGCACTACCAGCACTACCAACACTACCAACACTACCAGCACCACAGCACTACCAGCACTACAACACTACCAGCACTACCAACACTACCAACACTACCAGCACTACCAGCACTACCAACACTACCAGCACTACCAGCACTACCAGCACTACCAACACTACCAGCACACTACCAGCACTACCAGCACTACCAACACTACCAGCACTACCAGCACTACCAGACCTACCAGCACTACCAGCACTACCAACACCACGACCAGCACTAACAACACTACCAACACTGCCAACACTACCAGCACTACCAGCACTACCAGCACTACCAACACTACCAACACTACCAACACTACCAGCACTACCAGCACTACCAGCACTACCAACACTACCAGCACTACCAACACTACCAACACTACCAACACTACCAACTAACCAGCACTACCAGCACTACTAAACAACCAGCACACCAGCACTACCAGCACTACCAACACTACCAGCACTACCAGCACTACCAACACTACCAGCACTACCAGCACTACCAACACTACCAGCACTACCAACACTACCAGCACTACCAACACTACCAGCACTACCAGCACACCAACACTACCAACACTACCAGCACTACCAACACTACCAGACACCAACACTAACAGCACTACCAACAAACTAACCAGCACTACCAGCACTACCAGCACTACCAACACTACCAGCACTACCAGCACTACCAGCACTACCAACACTACCAACACACCAACACTACCAACACACAGACACCAGCACACCAGCACTAAACACTAAAGAACAGCACACCAGCACTACCAACAACTACAGCACTACCAACACTACCAACACCACCAGCACTACCAACACTACAGCACTACAGATACCAGCACTACCAGCACTACCAACATACCAACACTACAACACTACCAGCACTACCAGACACTACCAGCACTACCAACACTACCAGCACTACCAGCACTACCAGCACTACCAACACTACCAACACTACCAACACTACCAGCACTACCAGCACTACCAACACTACCAACACTACCAGCACTACCAACACTACCAACACTACCAACTAACCAGCACTACCAGCACTACCAGCACTACCAGCACTACCAACACTACCAGCACTACCAGCACTACCAGCACTACCAGCACTACCAGCACTACCAGCACTACCAGCACTACCAACACACCAGCACTACCAGCACTACCAACACCACCAGCACTACAGCACTACCAACACTACCAGCACTACCAACACTACCAACACTACCAACACTACCAGCACTACCAGCACTACCAACACTACCAACACTACCAGCACTACCAGCACTACCAACACTACCAGCACTACCAGCACTACCAACACTACCAGCACTACCAGCACTACCAGCACTACCAGCACTACCAACACTACCAGCACTACCAACACTACCAACACTACCAACACTACCAGCACTACCAGCACTACCAACACTACCAACACTACCAGCACTACCAGCACTACCAACACTACCAGCACTACCAGCACCACCAACACTACCAGCACTACAACACTACAACACTACCAGCACTACCAGCACTACCAGCACTACTACCAACACTACCAGCACTACCAGCACTACCAGCACTACCAACACTACCAACACTACCAACACTACCAAACTACCAGCACTACCAGCACTACCAACACTACCAGCACTACCAGCACTACCAACACTACCAACACTACCAACTAACCAGCACTACCAGCACTACCAACACTACCAGCACTACCAACACTACCAGCACTACCAGCACTACCAACACTACCAACACTACCAGCACTACCAACACTACCAGCACTACCAGCACTACCAGCACTACCAACACTACCAGCACTACCAGCACTACCAACACTACCAACACTACCAGCACTACTACCAGCACTACCAGCACTACCAGCACTACCAGCACTACCAACACTACCAACACTACCAACACTACCAACACTACCAGCACTACCAGCACTACCAACACTACCAACACTACCAGCACGACCAGCACTACCAGCACTACCAACACTACCAGCACTACCAACACTACCAGCACTACCAGCACTACCAGCACTACCAGCACTACCAACACTACCAGCACTACCAGCACTACCAGCACTACCAACACTACCAGCACTACTACCAGCATTACCAGCACTACCAACACTACCAGCACTACCAGCACTACCAGCACTACCAGCACTACCAACACTACGACCAGCACTACCAACACTACCAACACTACCAACACTACCAGCACTACCAGCACTACCAGCACTACCAACACTACCAACACTACCAACACTACCAGCACTACCAGCACTACCAACACTACCAACACTACCAGCACTACCAACACTACCAACACTACCAACACTACCAACTAACCAGCACTACCAGCACTACTAACTAACCAGCACTACCAGCACTACCAGCACTACCAGCACTACCAACACTACCAGCACTACCAGCACTACCAGCACTACCAACACTACCAGCACTACCAGCACTACCAGCACTACCAGCACTACCAACACTACCAGCACTACCAACACTACCAGCACTACCAGCACTACCAACACTACCAACACTACCAGCACTACCAACACTACCAGCACTACCAACACTACCAGCACTACCAACAATACCAACTAACCAGCACTACCAGCACTACCAACACTACCAACACTACCAGCACTACCAGCATTACCAGCACTACCAACACTACCAACACTACCAACACTACCAACTAACCAGCACTACCAGCACTACCAACACTACCAACACTACCAGCACTACCAGCATTACCAGCACTACCAACACTACCAACACTACCAGCACTACCAACACTACCAGCACTACAGCACTACCAGCACTACCAGCACTACCAGCACTACCAGCACTACCAGCACTACCAACACACCAGCACTACCAACACTACCAACACTACCAGCACACCAGCACTACCAGCACTACCAACACTACCAGCACTACCAGCACTACCAGCACTACCAACACTACCAACACTACCAACACTACCAGCACTACCAGCACTACCAACACTACCAGCACTACCAGCACTACCAGCACTACCAGCACTACCAACACTACCAACACTACCAACACTACCAGCACTACCAGCACTACCAACACTACCAACACTACCAGCACTACCAACACTACCAACACTACCAACTAACCAGCACTACCAGCACTACTAACTAACCAGCACTACCAGCACTACCAGCACTACCAGCACTACCAACACTACCAGCACTACCAGCATACAAACTACCACACTACCAGCACTACAGCACACCAGCACACCAGCACTACCAACACTAAAAGCACTACCAACACTACCAGCACTACCAACACTACCAACACTACCAGCACTACCAACACTACCAGCACTACCAACACTACCAACTAACCAGCACTACCAGCACTACCAACACTACCAACACTACCAGCACTACCAGCACTACCAGCACTACCAACACTACCAACACTACCAACACTACCAACAACCAGCACTACCAGCACTACCAACACTATAACACTACCAGCATTACCAGCACTACCAACACTACCAACACTACCAGCACTACCAACACTACCAGCACTACCAGCACTACCAGCACTACCAACACTACCAGCACTACCAGCACTACCAGCACTACCAACACCACGACCAGCACTACCAACACTACCAACACTGCCAACACTACCAGCACTACCAGCACTACCAACACTACCAACACTACCAGTACTACCAACACTACCAACACTACCAGCACTACCAACACTACCAGCACTACCAACACTACCAGCACTACCAACACTACCAGCACTACCAACACTACCAACACTACCAACACTACCAGCACAACCAGCACTACCAACACTACCAACACTACCAACTAACCAGCACTACCAGCACTACTAACTAACCAGCACTACCAGCACTACCAGCACTACCAGCACTACCAACACTACCAACACTACCAACACTACCAGCACTACCAACTAACCAGCACTACCAGCACTACCAACTAACCAGCACTACCAGCACTACCAGCACTACCAACACTACCAACTAACCAGCACTACCAGCACTACCAACACTACCAACACTACCAGCACTACCAGCACTACCAACACTACCAACTAACCAGCACTACAGACTACCAACACTACAGCACTACCAACAACCAGCACTACCAACACTACCAACACTACCAGCACTACCAGCACTACCAGCACTACCAGCACTACCAACACTACCAACTAACCAGCACTACCAACACTACCAACACTACCAACACTACCAGCACTACCAACACTACCAGCACTACCAGCACTACCAGCACTAACAACACTACCAACACTACCATCACTACCAACACTACCAGCACTACCAACACTACCAGCACTACCAACACTACCAACACTACCAGCACTACCAACACTACCAGCAATACCAACACTAACAGCACTACCAGCACTACCAGCACTACCAACACTACCAGCACTACCAGCACTACCAACACTACCAACTAACCAGCACTACCAACACTACCAGCACTACCAGCACTACCAACACTACCCACACTACCAGCACTACCAGCACTACCAGCACTACCAACACTACCAGCACTACCAACACTACCAGCACTACCAGCACTACCAACACTACCAGCACTACCAACACTACCAACACTACCAGCACTACCAGCACTACCAACACTACCAGCACTACCAACACTACCAACACTACCAACACTACCAGCACTACCAGCACTACCAGCACTACCAACACTACCAGCACTACCAACACTACCAGCACTACCAACACTACCAACACTACCAACACTACCAACACTACCAACACTACCAGCACTACCAGCACTACCAGCACTACCAGCACTACCAGCACTACCAGCACTACCAACACTACCAACTAACCAGCACTACCAGCACTACTAACTAACCAGCACTACCAGCACTACCAGCACTACCAACACTACCAACACTACCAGCACTACCAGCACTACCAACACTACCAGCACAACCAACACTACCAGCACTACCAGCACTACCAACACTACCAGCACTACCAACACTACCAACACTACCAGCACTACCAGCACTACCAACACTACCAACACTACCAACACTACCAGCACTACCAACACTACCAACTAACCAGCACTACCAGCACTACCAACTAACCAGCACTACCAGCACTACCAGCACGACCAACACTACCAGCACTACCAACACTACCAACACTACCAGCACTACCAGCACTACCAACACTACCAGCACTACCAGCACTACCAACACTACCAGCACTACCAGCACTACCAACACTACCAGCACTACCAGCACTACCAGCACTACCAGCACTACCAACACTACCAACTAACCAGCACTACCAGCACTACCAGCACTACCAGCACTACCAACACTACCAACACTACCAGCACTACCAGCACTACCAACACTACCAGCACTACCAACACTACCAACACTACCAGCACTACCAGCACTACCAGCACTACCAACACTACCAGCACTACCAACACTACCAACTAACCAGCACTACCAGCACTACCAACACTACCAGCACTACCAGCACTACCAACACTACCAACACTACCAGCACTACCAACACTACCAGCACTACCAACACTACCAGCACTACCAACACTACCAACTAACCAGCACTACCAGCACTACCAGCACTACCAACACTACCAGCACTACCAGCACTACCAGCACTACCAACACTACCAACACTACCAGCACTACCAGCACTACCAACACTACCAGCACTACCAACACTACCAGCACTACCAACACTACCAACACTACCAGCACTACCAGCACTACCAACACTACTACCAACACTACCAACACTACCAGCACTACCAGCACTACCAGCACTACCAACACTACTACCAACACTACCAACACTACCAGCACTACCAGCACTACCAGCACTACCAGCACTACCAGCACTACCAACACTACCAACACTACCAGCACTACCAACACTACCAGCACTACCAGCACTACCAGCACTACCAGCACTACCAACACTACCAACACTACCAGCACTACCAACACTACCAACACTACCAGCAATACCAGCACTACCAACACTACCAGCACTACCAGCACTACCAGCACTACCAACACTACCAGCACTACCAACACTACCAACACTACCAACACTACCAACACTACCAGCACTACCAGCACTACCAACACTACCAACACTACCAGCACTACCAACATTACCAGCACTACCAGCACTACCAGCACTACCAGCACTACCAGCACTACCAGCACTACCAACACTACCAACACTACCAGCACTACCAGCACTACCAGCACTACCAACTAACCAGCACTACCAGCACTACCAACACTACCAACACTACCAGCACTACCAACACTACCAGCACTACCAACACTACCAGCACTACCAACACTACCAACTAACCAGCACTACCAGCACTACCAACACTACCAACACTACCAGCACTACCAGCATTACCAGCACTACCAGCACTACCAGCACTACCAAAACTACCAGCACTACCAGCACTACCAACACTACCAACACTACCAACTAACTAGCACTACCAGCACTACTAACTAACCAGCACTACCAGCACTACCAGCACTACCAACACTACCAACACTACCAGCACTACCAACACTACCAACTAACCAGCACTACCAGCACTACCAACACTACCAACACTACCAACACTACCAACATTACCAGCACTACCAACACTACCAACATTACCAGCACTACCAGCACTACCAACACTACCAACACTACCAACACTACCAGCACTACCAGCACTACCAACACTACCAGCACTACCAACACTACCAGCACTACCAACACTACCAACACTACCAGCACTACCAGCACTACCAACACTACCAACTAACCAGCACTACTACCAGCACTACCAGCACTAATACCAGCACTACCAACACTACCAACACTACCAACACTACCAGCACTACCAACACTACCAGCACTACCAGCACTACCAACACTACCAACACTACCAACACTACCAACACTACCAGCACTACCAACACTAACAACTAACCAGCACTACCAACACACAGCACTACAGCACTACAGCACTAAACACACCAGCACTACCAACACTACCAACTAACCAGCACTACCAACACTACCAGCACTACCAGCACTACCAACACTACCAACACTACCAGCACTACCAGCACTACCAACACTACCAGCACTACCAGCACTACCAGCACTACCAACACTACCAACACTACCAACACTACCAACACTACCAGCACTACCAGCACTACCAGCACTACCAACTAACCAGCACTACCAGCACTACCAACACTACCAACACTACCAACACTACCAGCACTACCAACACTACCAACACTACCAGCACTACCAGCACTACCAGCACTACCAACACTACTACCAACACTACCAACACTACCAGCACTACCAGCACTACCAGCACTACCAACACTACTACCAACACTACCAACACTACCAGCACTACCAGCACTACCAGCACTACCAGCACTACCAGCACTACCAACACTACCAGCACTACCAGCACTACCAACACTACCAACACTACCAGCACTACCAACACTACCAGCACTACCAGCACTACCAACACTACCAGCACTACCAGCACTACCAGCACTACCAGCACTACCAGCACTACCAACACTACCAGCACTACCAGCACTACCAACACTACCAGCACTACCAGCACTACCAACATACCAGCACTACCAACACTACACACTACCAGCACTACCAGCACTACCAGCACTACAACACTACCAGCACTACCAACACTACCAGCACTACCAGCACTACCAACACTACCAGCACTACCAACACTACCAACACTACCAGCACTACCAGCACTACCAACACTACCAGCACTACCAACACTACCAACACTACCAACACTACCAGCACTACCAGCACTACCAGCACTACCAACACTACCAGCACTACCAACACTACCAGCACTACCAACACTACCAACACTACCAACACTACCAACACTACCAGCACTACCAGCACTACCAGCACTACCAGCACTACCAACACTACCAACACTACCAACTAACCAGTACTACCAGCACTACTAACTAACCAGCACTACCAGCACTACCAGCACTACCAACACTACCAACACTACAGCACTACCAGCACTACAACACACCAGCACCACCAACACTACCAGCACTACCAGCACTACCAACACCACAGCACTACCAACATACCAACACTACCAGCACTACCAGCACTACCAACACTACCAACACTAACAACACTACCAGCACTACCAACACTACCAACTAACCAGCACTACCAGCACTACCAACTAACCAGCACTACCAGCACTACCAACACTACCAACACTACCAGCACTACCAGCACTACCAACACTACCAGCACTACCAGCACTACCAACACTACCAGCACTACCAGCACTACCAACACTACCAGCACTACCAGCACTACCAGCACTACCAGCACTACCAACACTACCAACTAACCAGCACTACCAGCACTACCAGCACTACCAGCACTACCAACACTACCAACACTACCAACACTACCAGCACTACCAACTAACCAGCACTACCAGCACTACCAACTAACCAGCACTACCAGCACTACCAGCACTACCAACACTACCAACTAACCAGCACTACCAGCACTACCAACACTACCAACACTACCAGCACTACCAGCACTACCAACACTACCAACTAACCAGCACTACCAGCACTACCAACACTACCAACACTACCAACACTACCAGCACTACTAACACTACCAACACTACCAACACTACCAGCACTACCAGCACTACCAGCACTACCAACACTACCAACTAACCAGCACTACCAACACTACCAACACTACCAACACTACCAACACTACCAGCACTACCAACACTACCAGCACTAACAACACTACCAACACTACCATCACTACCAACACTACCAGCACTACCAACACTACCAGCACTACCAACACTACCAACACTACCAGCACGACCAACACTACCAGCAATACCAACACTAACAGCACTACCAGCACTACCAGCACTACCAACACTACCAGCACTACCAGCACTACCAACACTACCAACACTACCAGCACTACCAACACTACCAGCACTACCAGCACTACCAACACTACCAACACTACCAGCACTACCAGCACTACCAGCACTACCAACACTACCAGCACTACCAACACTACCAGCACTACCAGCACTACCAACACTACCAGCACTACCAACACTACCAACACTACCAGCACTACCAGCACTACCAACACTACCAGCACACCAGCACTACTAACACTACAACACTACCAGCACCACCAGCACTACCAGCACTACCAACACTACCAGCACTACCAACACTACCAGCACTACCAACACTACAACACTACAGCACTACCAACACTACAGCATACCAGCACTACCAGCACTACCAGCACTACCAGCACTACCAACACTACCAACACTACTAACACAACCAGCACTACCAGCACTACTAACTAACCAGCACTACCAACACACCAGCACTACCAACACTACCAACACTACCAGCACTACCAGCACTACCAACACACCAGCACAACCAAACAAGCATACCAACACTACCAGCACTACAACACTACCAACACCACCAGCACTACCAGCACTACCAACACTACAACACTACCAACACTACCAGCACTACAACACTACACAACCAGCACACAGCACACCAACTAACCAGCATACCAGCACTACCAGCACTACCAACACTACCAGCACTACCAGCACTACCAACACTACCAACACTACCAGCATACCAGCACTACCAACACTACCAGCACAACAGCACTACCAACACTACCAGCACACCAGCACTACCAACACTACCAGCACTACCAGCACTACCAGCACACCAGCACTACCAACACTACAACAACCAGACTACAGCATACCAGCACTACCAGCACTACCAACACTACCAACACTACCAACACTACCAGCACTACCAGCACTACCAACACTACCAGCACTACCAACACTACCAACACTACCAGCACTACCAGCACTACCAACACTACCAACACTACCAGCACTACCAACACTACCAACTAACCAGCACTACCAGCACTACCAACACTACCAGCACTACCAGCACTACCAACACTACCAACACTACCAGCACTACCAGCACTACCAACACTACCAGCACTACCAACACTACCAGCACTACCAACACTACCAACTAACCAGCACTACCAGCACTACCAGCACTACCAACACTACCAGCACTACCAGCACTACCAGCACTACCAACACTACAACACTAACAGCACTAACAGCACTACCAACACTACCAGCACTACCAACACTACCAGCACTACCAACACTACCAACACTACCAGCACTACCAGCACTACCAGCACCACCAACACTATACCAACACTACAACACTACCAGCACTACCAGCACTACCAGCACTACCAACACACTACCAACACTACCAACACTACCAGCACTACCAGCACTACCAGCACACCAGCACTACCAGCACTACCAGCACTACCAACACTACCAACACTACCAGCACTACCAACACTACCAGCACTACCAGCACTACCAACACTACCAGCACTACAGACTACCAGCACTACAAACCAAATACAACACTACAGCACTACCAACACACAACACTACCAGCAATACCAGCACTACAACACTACCAGCACTACCAGCACTACCAGCACTACCAACACTACCAGCACTACCAACACTACCAACACTACCAACACTACCAACACTACCAGCACTACCAGCACTACCAACACTACCAACACTACCAGCACTACCAACATTACCAGCACTACCAGCACTACCAGCACTACCAGCACTACCAGCACTACCAACACTACCAACACTACCAGCACTACCAGCACTACCAGCACTACCAACTAACCAGCACTACCAGCACTACCAACACTACCAACACTACCAGCACTACCAACACTACCAGCACTACCAACACTACCAGCACACCAACACTACCAACTAACCAGACTACAGCACTACCAACACTACCAACACTACCAGCACTACCAGCATACCAGCACTACCAGCACTACCAGCACACCAAAACTACCAGCACTACCAGCACTACCAACACTACCAACACTACAAAAGCACTACCAGCACTACTAAACTACCAGCACTACCAGCAACCAGCACACCAACAATAAACACTACCAGCACTACCAACACTACCAACCAACCAGCACTACCAGCACTACCAACATACCAACACTACCAACACTACAGCACTACCAACACTACCAACATACAGCACTACCAGCACTACCAACACTACCAACACTACCAACACTACCAGCACTACCAGCACTACCAACACTACCAGCACTACCAACACTACCAGCACTACCAACACTACCAACACTACCAGCACTACCAGCACTACAACACTACAACTACCACAATACCAGCACTACCAGCACACCAGAACCAGCAAAACACACCAACACTACACACTACCAACACTACCAGCATACCAGCACTACCAACACTACCAACATACCAACACTACCAACACTACCAGCACTAAACACTACAACACACCAGCACCACCAACACTACCACACTACCAGCACTACCAGCACTACCAACACTACCAGCACTACCAATACTACAGCACTAACCAGCACTACCAACACTACCAGCACTACCAGCATACAACACTACAACACACCAGCACACCAGCACTACCAACACGACCAGCACTACCAACTACCAGCACTACAACACTACCAACACTACCAACACAAACACACCAGCACTACCAGCAACAGCACTACCAACACAACCAGCACTACCAGCACTACCAACACTACAACACTAAACACTACAACTACCAACATACCAGACTACCAGCACTACCAGCACTACCAGCACTACCAACAACTACCAACACTACCAACACTACAGACTACCAGCACACAGCACACCAACACTACACAACACAAGCACTACCAGCACTACCAGCACTACAACACACCAGCACTACCAGCACACAACACTACCAGCACTACCAGCACTACCAACACTACAACACTACCAGCACTACCAACATACCAGCACCACCAGCACTACCAACACTACCAGCACTACCAGCACTACCAGCACTACCAGCACTACCAGCACTACCAACATACCAGCATACCAGCACTACCAACACTACAACAAAGCACAAACACTAAGCACTAAAACACAACACTACCAGCACACCAGCACTACCAGCACTACCAGCACTACCAACACTACCAACACTACCAGCACTACCAGCAACCAACACCACCAGCACTACCAACACTACCAACACTACCAGCACTACCAGCACTACCAACACTACCAGCACTACCAGAACCAACACTACCAACACACAGCACTACCAGCACTACCAGCACACCAGCACTACCAGA
Source organism: Coregonus clupeaformis (assembly GCF_020615455.1). Classification (NCBI taxonomy): domain Eukaryota; kingdom Metazoa; phylum Chordata; class Actinopteri; order Salmoniformes; family Salmonidae; genus Coregonus; species Coregonus clupeaformis. The sequence goes on from NW_025536468.1 coordinate 55,504, forward strand.
CTACCAGCACTACTAACACTACAACACTACCAACACTACCAACACACCAGCACTACACACTACCAGCACTACAGCACTACCAGCACTACCAACACTACAGCACTAAACAACTACCAGCACAAAACCAGCACTACCAGACTAAGCACTACCAACACACTACCAACACTACCAGCACTACCAGCACTACAACACTACAGCACACCAACACTAAGCACTAAGCACTACAACACTACCAGCACTACCAACACTACCAACACTACCAGCACTAAGCACCACCAACAACAGACAAACACACTACCAGCACTACCAACACTACAACAACCAACTACAGCACTACCAACACTACAGCACTACCAGCACTACAGCACTACCAACACTACCAGCACTACCAGCACTACCAACACTACCAACACTACCAGCACTACCAGCACACAACACTACCAGCACTACCAGCACTACCAACACTACCAGCACTACCAGCACTACAACACTACCAGCACTACCAGCACTACCAGCACTACCAGCACTAAACACTACCAACACTACCAGCACTACCAGCACTACCAGCACTACCAGCACTACAACACTACAACACTACCAACACTACAGCACTACCAGCACACAACACTACCAGCACTACCAACACTACCAGTACACCACACTAAACACTACAGACAACTAAGCAACCAACACTACCAACAACCAGCACTACAGCACTACAACACTACCAGCACTACCAGCACTACCAGCACTACCAACACTACCAAATACCAGCACTACAGCACTACTAACACTACCAGCACTACCAACACTACAGCATACAACACCACCAACACAGCACTACCAGCACTACCAGCACTACCAACACTACAGCACTAACAGCACTACCAGCACTACCAACACTACCAACACTACCAGCACTACCAGCACTACCAAACTACCAGCACTACCAACACTACCAGCACTACCAACACTACCAACACTAAGCACTAACAGCACTACCAACACTACTAACAAACTACCAACATACCAGCACTACAGCAACAGCACTACCAAACAAAAAACCAACACTAAGCACTACAGCACTACAGCATTACAGCACTACAGCACTAAGCACTACCAGCACTACCAACACTACAGCACTACCAACACTAAACACTACCAACATACCAACACTACCAGCACTACCAGCACTATAGCACTACCAGCACTACCAGCACTACCAGCACTACCAACACTACAACACACCAGCACTACCAGCACTACCAAACTAACACACCAGCACACAGCACAACAACACTACCAGCACTACCAAATACAACACTACCAACACACCAACACTACCAGCACTACCAGCACTACAACACACAACATACAGCACTACTAACACTACCAGCACTACCAGCACTACCAGCACTACCAGCACTACCAGCACTACAACACTACCAGCACTACCAAACAGCACAAACACTAAACAAACAAAAAACAAACAACAACACAAGCACAAACACTACCAGCACTACCAACAAAGACTAAAACACCAATAACAACTACCAGCACTACAAACTAAAACACCAGCACTACCAGCACTACCAGCAACAACACTACCAGCACAACAAAACTACCAGACTACAGCACTACCAACACACCAACACTACCAACAACAGTACTAACAGCACTACTAACTAACCAGACACCAGCACTACAGCACTACAACACTACAACACTAAGCATACCAACACTACCAAACTAACCAGCACACAGAACAACACCACAACACTACCAGACAAACATTACCAGCACAAAAAAACATACAGCACTACCAGCACTACTAACACTACCAACACTAAGCACTACCAGCACACAACACTACAGAACCAACACTACAGAAAACTACCAAATACCAAACCAGACTACAACACACAACCAACAGCACATACCAGCACTACAGCACTAAAAACAACAACAACAAAACACTACACACGACAACACTACAGCACTACCAGCACTACAAACACCAAATACTAACCAGCACTACCAACACTACAGCACTACCAGCACTACCAGCACTACAGCACTAAGACAAACACAAGACTAAGCACAAACAAAGACAAGCAAAACACAAACACAAGACTAAATACCAGCACTACAAACTACCAGTACTACCAGACTACCAGTACTACCAACACTACCAGCACACAACACTAAACACTACACACTATCAGCACCACCAGCACTACCAGCACTACCAGCACTACTAGCACTACCAACACTAC
>NW_025536469.1:0-57760 GCF_020615455.1 Coregonus clupeaformis
TCACTGTTACACGTTTTGCACTGGAGGGCCGGGCGAGTTCTACAATATGTAAGGGTTTTCAAGCTTGCAAACAGGTTTTAAGCTGAGTTCCATGAACATTGTCTAAAATCGTGTTTTTAGGCAAAATCCACAATGCAACCATTTCGACATATGCCAGGAGACAATGTTTGAGGGTAACAGACGGGAAACATTTCTTTTCAGCATTTCGCATGAAAACAGGGTCCAAAATCACTGTTACACGTTTTGCACTGGAGGGCCGGGCGAGTTCTACAATATGTAAGGGTTTTCAAGCTTGCAAACAGGTTTTAAGCTGAGTTCCATGAACATTGTCTAAAATCGTGTTTTTAGGCAAAATCCACAATGCAACCATTTCGACATATGCCAGGAGACAATGTTTGAGGGTAACAGACGGGAAACATTTCTTTTCAGCATTTCGCATGAAAACAGGGTCCAAAATCACTGTTACACGTTTTGCACTGGAGGGCCGGGCGAGTTCTACAATATGTAAGGGTTTTCAAGCTTGCAAACAGGTTTTAAGCTGAGTTCCATGAACATTGTCTAAAATCGTGTTTTTAGGCAAAATCCACAATGCAACCATTTCGACATATGCCAGGAGACAATGTTTGAGGGTAACAGACGGGAAACATTTCTTTTCAGCATTTCGCATGAAAACAGGGTCCAAAATCACTGTTACACGTTTTGCACTGGAGGGCCGGGCGAGTTCTACAATATGTAAGGGTTTTCAAGCTTGCAAACAGGTTTTAAGCTGAGTTCCATGAACATTGTCTAAAATCGTGTTTTTAGGCAAAATCCACAATGCAACCATTTCGACATATGCCAGGAGACAATGTTTGAGGGTAACAGACGGGAAACATTTCTTTTCAGCATTTCGCATGAAAACAGGGTCCAAAATCACTGTTACACGTTTTGCACTGGAGGGCCGGGCGAGTTCTACAATATGTAAGGGTTTTCAAGCTTGCAAACAGGTTTTAAGCTGAGTTCCATGAACATTGTCTAAAATCGTGTTTTTAGGCAAAATCCACAATGCAACCATTTCGACATATGCCAGGAGACAATGTTTGAGGGTAACAGACGGGAAACATTTCTTTTCAGCATTTCGCATGAAAACAGGGTCCAAAATCACTGTTACACGTTTTGCACTGGAGGGCCGGGCGAGTTCTACAATATGTAAGGGTTTTCAAGCTTGCAAACAGGTTTTAAGCTGAGTTCCATGAACATTGTCTAAAATCGTGTTTTTAGGCAAAATCCACAATGCAACCATTTCGACATATGCCAGGAGACACTGTTTGAGGGTAACAGACGGGAAACATTTCTTTTCAGCATTTCGCATGAAAACAGGGTCCAAAATCACTGTTACACGTTTTGCACTGGAGGGCCGGGCGAGTTCTACAATATGTAAGGGTTTTCAAGCTTGCAAACAGGTTTTAAGCTGAGTTCCATGAACATTGTCTAAAATCGTGTTTTTAGGCAAAATCCACAATGCAACCATTTCGACATATGCCAGGAGACAATGTTTGAGGGTAACAGACGGGAAACATTTCTTTTCAGCATTTCGCATGAAAACAGGGTCCAAAATCACTGTTACACGTTTTGCACTGGAGGGCCGGGCGAGTTCTACAATATGTAAGGGTTTTCAAGCTTGCAAACAGGTTTTAAGCTGAGTTCCATGAACATTGTCTAAAATCGTGTTTTTAGGCAAAATCCACAATGCAACCATTTCGACATATGCCAGGAGACACTGTTTGAGGGTAACAGACGGGAAACATTTCTTTTCAGCATTTCGCATGAAAACAGGGTCCAAAATCACTGTTACACGTTTTGCACTGGAGGGCCGGGCGAGTTCTACAATATGTAAGGGTTTTCAAGCTTGCAAACAGGTTTTAAGCTGAGTTCCATGAACATTGTCTAAAATCGTGTTTTTAGGCAAAATCCACAATGCAACCATTTCGACATATGCCAGGAGACAATGTTTGAGGGTAACAGACGGGAAACATTTCTTTTCAGCATTTCGCATGAAAACAGGGTCCAAAATCACTGTTACACGTTTTGCACTGGAGGGCCGGGCGAGTTCTACAATATGTAAGGGTTTTCAAGCTTGCAAACAGGTTTTAAGCTGAGTTCCATGAACATTGTCTAAAATCGTGTTTTTAGGCAAAATCCACAATGCAACCATTTCGACATATGCCAGGAGACAATGTTTGAGGGTAACAGACGGGAAACATTTCTTTTCAGCATTTCGCATGAAAACAGGGTCCAAAATCACTGTTACACGTTTTGCACTGGAGGGCCGGGCGAGTTCTACAATATGTAAGGGTTTTCAAGCTTGCAAACAGGTTTTAAGCTGAGTTCCATGAACATTGTCTAAAATCGTGTTTTTAGGCAAAATCCACAATGCAACCATTTCGACATATGCCAGGAGACACTGTTTGAGGGTAACAGACGGGAAACATTTCTTTTCAGCATTTCGCATGAAAACAGGGTCCAAAATCACTGTTACACGTTTTGCACTGGAGGGCCGGGCGAGTTCTACAATATGTAAGGGTTTTCAAGCTTGCAAACAGGTTTTAAGCTGAGTTCCATGAACATTGTCTAAAATCGTGTTTTTAGGCAAAATCCACAATGCAACCATTTCGACATATGCCAGGAGACAATGTTTGAGGGTAACAGACGGGAAACATTTCTTTTCAGCATTTCGCATGAAAACAGGGTCCAAAATCACTGTTACACGTTTTGCACTGGAGGGCCGGGCGAGTTCTACAATATGTAAGGGTTTTCAAGCTTGCAAACAGGTTTTAAGCTGAGTTCCATGAACATTGTCTAAAATCGTGTTTTTAGGCAAAATCCACAATGCAACCATTTCGACATATGCCAGGAGACAATGTTTGAGGGTAACAGACGGGAAACATTTCTTTTCAGCATTTCGCATGAAAACAGGGTCCAAAATCACTGTTACACGTTTTGCACTGGAGGGCCGGGCGAGTTCTACAATATGTAAGGGTTTTCAAGCTTGCAAACAGGTTTTAAGCTGAGTTCCATGAACATTGTCTAAAATCGTGTTTTTAGGCAAAATCCACAATGCAACCATTTCGACATATGCCAGGAGACAATGTTTGAGGGTAACAGACGGGAAACATTTCTTTTCAGCATTTCGCATGAAAACAGGGTCCAAAATCACTGTTACACGTTTTGCACTGGAGGGCCGGGCGAGTTCTACAATATGTAAGGGTTTTCAAGCTTGCAAACAGGTTTTAAGCTGAGTTCCATGAACATTGTCTAAAATCGTGTTTTTAGGCAAAATCCACAATGCAACCATTTCGACATATGCCAGGAGACAATGTTTGAGGGTAACAGACGGGAAACATTTCTTTTCAGCATTTCGCATGAAAACAGGGTCCAAAATCACTGTTACACGTTTTGCACTGGAGGGCCGGGCGAGTTCTACAATATGTAAGGGTTTTCAAGCTTGCAAACAGGTTTTAAGCTGAGTTCCATGAACATTGTCTAAAATCGTGTTTTTAGGCAAAATCCACAATGCAACCATTTCGACATATGCCAGGAGACAATGTTTGAGGGTAACAGACGGGAAACATTTCTTTTCAGCATTTCGCATGAAAACAGGGTCCAAAATCACTGTTACACGTTTTGCACTGGAGGGCCGGGCGAGTTCTACAATATGTAAGGGTTTTCAAGCTTGCAAACAGGTTTTAAGCTGAGTTCCATGAACATTGTCTAAAATCGTGTTTTTAGGCAAAATCCACAATGCAACCATTTCGACATATGCCAGGAGACAATGTTTGAGGGTAACAGACGGGAAACATTTCTTTTCAGCATTTCGCATGAAAACAGGGTCCAAAATCACTGTTACACGTTTTGCACTGGAGGGCCGGGCGAGTTCTACAATATGTAAGGGTTTTCAAGCTTGCAAACAGGTTTTAAGCTGAGTTCCATGAACATTGTCTAAAATCGTGTTTTTAGGCAAAATCCACAATGCAACCATTTCGACATATGCCAGGAGACAATGTTTGAGGGTAACAGACGGGAAACATTTCTTTTCAGCATTTCGCATGAAAACAGGGTCCAAAATCACTGTTACACGTTTTGCACTGGAGGGCCGGGCGAGTTCTACAATATGTAAGGGTTTTCAAGCTTGCAAACAGGTTTTAAGCTGAGTTCCATGAACATTGTCTAAAATCGTGTTTTTAGGCAAAATCCACAATGCAACCATTTCGACATATGCCAGGAGACAATGTTTGAGGGTAACAGACGGGAAACATTTCTTTTCAGCATTTCGCATGAAAACAGGGTCCAAAATCACTGTTACACGTTTTGCACTGGAGGGCCGGGCGAGTTCTACAATATGTAAGGGTTTTCAAGCTTGCAAACAGGTTTTAAGCTGAGTTCCATGAACATTGTCTAAAATCGTGTTTTTAGGCAAAATCCACAATGCAACCATTTCGACATATGCCAGGAGACAATGTTTGAGGGTAACAGACGGGAAACATTTCTTTTCAGCATTTCGCATGAAAACAGGGTCCAAAATCACTGTTACACGTTTTGCACTGGAGGGCCGGGCGAGTTCTACAATATGTAAGGGTTTTCAAGCTTGCAAACAGGTTTTAAGCTGAGTTCCATGAACATTGTCTAAAATCGTGTTTTTAGGCAAAATCCACAATGCAACCATTTCGACATATGCCAGGAGACAATGTTTGAGGGTAACAGACGGGAAACATTTCTTTTCAGCATTTCGCATGAAAACAGGGTCCAAAATCACTGTTACACGTTTTGCACTGGAGGGCCGGGCGAGTTCTACAATATGTAAGGGTTTTCAAGCTTGCAAACAGGTTTTAAGCTGAGTTCCATGAACATTGTCTAAAATCGTGTTTTTAGGCAAAATCCACAATGCAACCATTTCGACATATGCCAGGAGACAATGTTTGAGGGTAACAGACGGGAAACATTTCTTTTCAGCATTTCGCATGAAAACAGGGTCCAAAATCACTGTTACACGTTTTGCACTGGAGGGCCGGGCGAGTTCTACAATATGTAAGGGTTTTCAAGCTTGCAAACAGGTTTTAAGCTGAGTTCCATGAACATTGTCTAAAATCGTGTTTTTAGGCAAAATCCACAATGCAACCATTTCGACATATGCCAGGAGACAATGTTTGAGGGTAACAGACGGGAAACATTTCTTTTCAGCATTTCGCATGAAAACAGGGTCCAAAATCACTGTTACACGTTTTGCACTGGAGGGCCGGGCGAGTTCTACAATATGTAAGGGTTTTCAAGCTTGCAAACAGGTTTTAAGCTGAGTTCCATGAACATTGTCTAAAATCGTGTTTTTAGGCAAAATCCACAATGCAACCATTTCGACATATGCCAGGAGACAATGTTTGAGGGTAACAGACGGGAAACATTTCTTTTCAGCATTTCGCATGAAAACAGGGTCCAAAATCACTGTTACACGTTTTGCACTGGAGGGCCGGGCGAGTTCTACAATATGTAAGGGTTTTCAAGCTTGCAAACAGGTTTTAAGCTGAGTTCCATGAACATTGTCTAAAATCGTGTTTTTAGGCAAAATCCACAATGCAACCATTTCGACATATGCCAGGAGACAATGTTTGAGGGTAACAGACGGGAAACATTTCTTTTCAGCATTTCGCATGAAAACAGGGTCCAAAATCACTGTTACACGTTTTGCACTGGAGGGCCGGGCGAGTTCTACAATATGTAAGGGTTTTCAAGCTTGCAAACAGGTTTTAAGCTGAGTTCCATGAACATTGTCTAAAATCGTGTTTTTAGGCAAAATCCACAATGCAACCATTTCGACATATGCCAGGAGACAATGTTTGAGGGTAACAGACGGGAAACATTTCTTTTCAGCATTTCGCATGAAAACAGGGTCCAAAATCACTGTTACACGTTTTGCACTGGAGGGCCGGGCGAGTTCTACAATATGTAAGGGTTTTCAAGCTTGCAAACAGGTTTTAAGCTGAGTTCCATGAACATTGTCTAAAATCGTGTTTTTAGGCAAAATCCACAATGCAACCATTTCGACATATGCCAGGAGACAATGTTTGAGGGTAACAGACGGGAAACATTTCTTTTCAGCATTTCGCATGAAAACAGGGTCCAAAATCACTGTTACACGTTTTGCACTGGAGGGCCGGGCGAGTTCTACAATATGTAAGGGTTTTCAAGCTTGCAAACAGGTTTTAAGCTGAGTTCCATGAACATTGTCTAAAATCGTGTTTTTAGGCAAAATCCACAATGCAACCATTTCGACATATGCCAGGAGACAATGTTTGAGGGTAACAGACGGGAAACATTTCTTTTCAGCATTTCGCATGAAAACAGGGTCCAAAATCACTGTTACACGTTTTGCACTGGAGGGCCGGGCGAGTTCTACAATATGTAAGGGTTTTCAAGCTTGCAAACAGGTTTTAAGCTGAGTTCCATGAACATTGTCTAAAATCGTGTTTTTAGGCAAAATCCACAATGCAACCATTTCGACATATGCCAGGAGACAATGTTTGAGGGTAACAGACGGGAAACATTTCTTTTCAGCATTTCGCATGAAAACAGGGTCCAAAATCACTGTTACACGTTTTGCACTGGAGGGCCGGGCGAGTTCTACAATATGTAAGGGTTTTCAAGCTTGCAAACAGGTTTTAAGCTGAGTTCCATGAACATTGTCTAAAATCGTGTTTTTAGGCAAAATCCACAATGCAACCATTTCGACATATGCCAGGAGACAATGTTTGAGGGTAACAGACGGGAAACATTTCTTTTCAGCATTTCGCATGAAAACAGGGTCCAAAATCACTGTTACACGTTTTGCACTGGAGGGCCGGGCGAGTTCTACAATATGTAAGGGTTTTCAAGCTTGCAAACAGGTTTTAAGCTGAGTTCCATGAACATTGTCTAAAATCGTGTTTTTAGGCAAAATCCACAATGCAACCATTTCGACATATGCCAGGAGACAATGTTTGAGGGTAACAGACGGGAAACATTTCTTTTCAGCATTTCGCATGAAAACAGGGTCCAAAATCACTGTTACACGTTTTGCACTGGAGGGCCGGGCGAGTTCTACAATATGTAAGGGTTTTCAAGCTTGCAAACAGGTTTTAAGCTGAGTTCCATGAACATTGTCTAAAATCGTGTTTTTAGGCAAAATCCACAATGCAACCATTTCGACATATGCCAGGAGACAATGTTTGAGGGTAACAGACGGGAAACATTTCTTTTCAGCATTTCGCATGAAAACAGGGTCCAAAATCACTGTTACACGTTTTGCACTGGAGGGCCGGGCGAGTTCTACAATATGTAAGGGTTTTCAAGCTTGCAAACAGGTTTTAAGCTGAGTTCCATGAACATTGTCTAAAATCGTGTTTTTAGGCAAAATCCACAATGCAACCATTTCGACATATGCCAGGAGACAATGTTTGAGGGTAACAGACGGGAAACATTTCTTTTCAGCATTTCGCATGAAAACAGGGTCCAAAATCACTGTTACACGTTTTGCACTGGAGGGCCGGGCGAGTTCTACAATATGTAAGGGTTTTCAAGCTTGCAAACAGGTTTTAAGCTGAGTTCCATGAACATTGTCTAAAATCGTGTTTTTAGGCAAAATCCACAATGCAACCATTTCGACATATGCCAGGAGACAATGTTTGAGGGTAACAGACGGGAAACATTTCTTTTCAGCATTTCGCATGAAAACAGGGTCCAAAATCACTGTTACACGTTTTGCACTGGAGGGCCGGGCGAGTTCTACAATATGTAAGGGTTTTCAAGCTTGCAAACAGGTTTTAAGCTGAGTTCCATGAACATTGTCTAAAATCGTGTTTTTAGGCAAAATCCACAATGCAACCATTTCGACATATGCCAGGAGACAATGTTTGAGGGTAACAGACGGGAAACATTTCTTTTCAGCATTTCGCATGAAAACAGGGTCCAAAATCACTGTTACACGTTTTGCACTGGAGGGCCGGGCGAGTTCTACAATATGTAAGGGTTTTCAAGCTTGCAAACAGGTTTTAAGCTGAGTTCCATGAACATTGTCTAAAATCGTGTTTTTAGGCAAAATCCACAATGCAACCATTTCGACATATGCCAGGAGACAATGTTTGAGGGTAACAGACGGGAAACATTTCTTTTCAGCATTTCGCATGAAAACAGGGTCCAAAATCACTGTTACACGTTTTGCACTGGAGGGCCGGGCGAGTTCTACAATATGTAAGGGTTTTCAAGCTTGCAAACAGGTTTTAAGCTGAGTTCCATGAACATTGTCTAAAATCGTGTTTTTAGGCAAAATCCACAATGCAACCATTTCGACATATGCCAGGAGACAATGTTTGAGGGTAACAGACGGGAAACATTTCTTTTCAGCATTTCGCATGAAAACAGGGTCCAAAATCACTGTTACACGTTTTGCACTGGAGGGCCGGGCGAGTTCTACAATATGTAAGGGTTTTCAAGCTTGCAAACAGGTTTTAAGCTGAGTTCCATGAACATTGTCTAAAATCGTGTTTTTAGGCAAAATCCACAATGCAACCATTTCGACATATGCCAGGAGACAATGTTTGAGGGTAACAGACGGGAAACATTTCTTTTCAGCATTTCGCATGAAAACAGGGTCCAAAATCACTGTTACACGTTTTGCACTGGAGGGCCGGGCGAGTTCTACAATATGTAAGGGTTTTCAAGCTTGCAAACAGGTTTTAAGCTGAGTTCCATGAACATTGTCTAAAATCGTGTTTTTAGGCAAAATCCACAATGCAACCATTTCGACATATGCCAGGAGACAATGTTTGAGGGTAACAGACGGGAAACATTTCTTTTCAGCATTTCGCATGAAAACAGGGTCCAAAATCACTGTTACACGTTTTGCACTGGAGGGCCGGGCGAGTTCTACAATATGTAAGGGTTTTCAAGCTTGCAAACAGGTTTTAAGCTGAGTTCCATGAACATTGTCTAAAATCGTGTTTTTAGGCAAAATCCACAATGCAACCATTTCGACATATGCCAGGAGACAATGTTTGAGGGTAACAGACGGGAAACATTTCTTTTCAGCATTTCGCATGAAAACAGGGTCCAAAATCACTGTTACACGTTTTGCACTGGAGGGCCGGGCGAGTTCTACAATATGTAAGGGTTTTCAAGCTTGCAAACAGGTTTTAAGCTGAGTTCCATGAACATTGTCTAAAATCGTGTTTTTAGGCAAAATCCACAATGCAACCATTTCGACATATGCCAGGAGACAATGTTTGAGGGTAACAGACGGGAAACATTTCTTTTCAGCATTTCGCATGAAAACAGGGTCCAAAATCACTGTTACACGTTTTGCACTGGAGGGCCGGGCGAGTTCTACAATATGTAAGGGTTTTCAAGCTTGCAAACAGGTTTTAAGCTGAGTTCCATGAACATTGTCTAAAATCGTGTTTTTAGGCAAAATCCACAATGCAACCATTTCGACATATGCCAGGAGACAATGTTTGAGGGTAACAGACGGGAAACATTTCTTTTCAGCATTTCGCATGAAAACAGGGTCCAAAATCACTGTTACACGTTTTGCACTGGAGGGCCGGGCGAGTTCTACAATATGTAAGGGTTTTCAAGCTTGCAAACAGGTTTTAAGCTGAGTTCCATGAACATTGTCTAAAATCGTGTTTTTAGGCAAAATCCACAATGCAACCATTTCGACATATGCCAGGAGACAATGTTTGAGGGTAACAGACGGGAAACATTTCTTTTCAGCATTTCGCATGAAAACAGGGTCCAAAATCACTGTTACACGTTTTGCACTGGAGGGCCGGGCGAGTTCTACAATATGTAAGGGTTTTCAAGCTTGCAAACAGGTTTTAAGCTGAGTTCCATGAACATTGTCTAAAATCGTGTTTTTAGGCAAAATCCACAATGCAACCATTTCGACATATGCCAGGAGACAATGTTTGAGGGTAACAGACGGGAAACATTTCTTTTCAGCATTTCGCATGAAAACAGGGTCCAAAATCACTGTTACACGTTTTGCACTGGAGGGCCGGGCGAGTTCTACAATATGTAAGGGTTTTCAAGCTTGCAAACAGGTTTTAAGCTGAGTTCCATGAACATTGTCTAAAATCGTGTTTTTAGGCAAAATCCACAATGCAACCATTTCGACATATGCCAGGAGACAATGTTTGAGGGTAACAGACGGGAAACATTTCTTTTCAGCATTTCGCATGAAAACAGGGTCCAAAATCACTGTTACACGTTTTGCACTGGAGGGCCGGGCGAGTTCTACAATATGTAAGGGTTTTCAAGCTTGCAAACAGGTTTTAAGCTGAGTTCCATGAACATTGTCTAAAATCGTGTTTTTAGGCAAAATCCACAATGCAACCATTTCGACATATGCCAGGAGACAATGTTTGAGGGTAACAGACGGGAAACATTTCTTTTCAGCATTTCGCATGAAAACAAGGTCCAAAATAACTGTTACACGTTTTGCACTGGAGGGCCGGGCGAGTTCTACAATATGTAAGGGTTTTCAAGCTTGCAAACAGGTTTTAAGCTGAGTTCCATGAACATTGTCTAAAATCGTGTTTTTAGGCAAAATCCACAATGCAACCATTTCGACATATGCCAGGAGACAATGTTTGAGGGTAACAGACGGGAAACATTTCTTTTCAGCATTTCGCATGAAAACAGGGTCCAAAATCACTGTTACACGTTTTGCACTGGAGGGCCGGGCGAGTTCTACAATATGTAAGGGTTTTCAAGCTTGCAAACAGGTTTTAAGCTGAGTTCCATGAACATTGTCTAAAATCGTGTTTTTAGGCAAAATCCACAATGCAACCATTTCGACATATGCCAGGAGACAATGTTTGAGGGTAACAGACGGGAAACATTTCTTTTCAGCATTTCGCATGAAAACAGGGTCCAAAATCACTGTTACACGTTTTGCACTGGAGGGCCGGGCGAGTTCTACAATATGTAAGGGTTTTCAAGCTTGCAAACAGGTTTTAAGCTGAGTTCCATGAACATTGTCTAAAATCGTGTTTTTAGGCAAAATCCACAATGCAACCATTTCGACATATGCCAGGAGACAATGTTTGAGGGTAACAGACGGGAAACATTTCTTTTCAGCATTTCGCATGAAAACAGGGTCCAAAATCACTGTTACACGTTTTGCACTGGAGGGCCGGGCGAGTTCTACAATATGTAAGGGTTTTCAAGCTTGCAAACAGGTTTTAAGCTGAGTTCCATGAACATTGTCTAAAATCGTGTTTTTAGGCAAAATCCACAATGCAACCATTTCGACATATGCCAGGAGACAATGTTTGAGGGTAACAGACGGGAAACATTTCTTTTCAGCATTTCGCATGAAAACAGGGTCCAAAATCACTGTTACACGTTTTGCACTGGAGGGCCGGGCGAGTTCTACAATATGTAAGGGTTTTCAAGCTTGCAAACAGGTTTTAAGCTGAGTTCCATGAACATTGTCTAAAATCGTGTTTTTAGGCAAAATCCACAATGCAACCATTTCGACATATGCCAGGAGACAATGTTTGAGGGTAACAGACGGGAAACATTTCTTTTCAGCATTTCGCATGAAAACAGGGTCCAAAATCACTGTTACACGTTTTGCACTGGAGGGCCGGGCGAGTTCTACAATATGTAAGGGTTTTCAAGCTTGCAAACAGGTTTTAAGCTGAGTTCCATGAACATTGTCTAAAATCGTGTTTTTAGGCAAAATCCACAATGCAACCATTTCGACATATGCCAGGAGACAATGTTTGAGGGTAACAGACGGGAAACATTTCTTTTCAGCATTTCGCATGAAAACAGGGTCCAAAATCACTGTTACACGTTTTGCACTGGAGGGCCGGGCGAGTTCTACAATATGTAAGGGTTTTCAAGCTTGCAAACAGGTTTTAAGCTGAGTTCCATGAACATTGTCTAAAATCGTGTTTTTAGGCAAAATCCACAATGCAACCATTTCGACATATGCCAGGAGACAATGTTTGAGGGTAACAGACGGGAAACATTTCTTTTCAGCATTTCGCATGAAAACAGGGTCCAAAATCACTGTTACACGTTTTGCACTGGAGGGCCGGGCGAGTTCTACAATATGTAAGGGTTTTCAAGCTTGCAAACAGGTTTTAAGCTGAGTTCCATGAACATTGTCTAAAATCGTGTTTTTAGGCAAAATCCACAATGCAACCATTTCGACATATGCCAGGAGACAATGTTTGAGGGTAACAGACGGGAAACATTTCTTTTCAGCATTTCGCATGAAAACAGGGTCCAAAATCACTGTTACACGTTTTGCACTGGAGGGCCGGGCGAGTTCTACAATATGTAAGGGTTTTCAAGCTTGCAAACAGGTTTTAAGCTGAGTTCCATGAACATTGTCTAAAATCGTGTTTTTAGGCAAAATCCACAATGCAACCATTTCGACATATGCCAGGAGACAATGTTTGAGGGTAACAGACGGGAAACATTTCTTTTCAGCATTTCGCATGAAAACAGGGTCCAAAATCACTGTTACACGTTTTGCACTGGAGGGCCGGGCGAGTTCTACAATATGTAAGGGTTTTCAAGCTTGCAAACAGGTTTTAAGCTGAGTTCCATGAACATTGTCTAAAATCGTGTTTTTAGGCAAAATCCACAATGCAACCATTTCGACATATGCCAGGAGACAATGTTTGAGGGTAACAGACGGGAAACATTTCTTTTCAGCATTTCGCATGAAAACAGGGTCCAAAATCACTGTTACACGTTTTGCACTGGAGGGCCGGGCGAGTTCTACAATATGTAAGGGTTTTCAAGCTTGCAAACAGGTTTTAAGCTGAGTTCCATGAACATTGTCTAAAATCGTGTTTTTAGGCAAAATCCACAATGCAACCATTTCGACATATGCCAGGAGACAATGTTTGAGGGTAACAGACGGGAAACATTTCTTTTCAGCATTTCGCATGAAAACAGGGTCCAAAATCACTGTTACACGTTTTGCACTGGAGGGCCGGGCGAGTTCTACAATATGTAAGGGTTTTCAAGCTTGCAAACAGGTTTTAAGCTGAGTTCCATGAACATTGTCTAAAATCGTGTTTTTAGGCAAAATCCACAATGCAACCATTTCGACATATGCCAGGAGACAATGTTTGAGGGTAACAGACGGGAAACATTTCTTTTCAGCATTTCGCATGAAAACAGGGTCCAAAATCACTGTTACACGTTTTGCACTGGAGGGCCGGGCGAGTTCTACAATATGTAAGGGTTTTCAAGCTTGCAAACAGGTTTTAAGCTGAGTTCCATGAACATTGTCTAAAATCGTGTTTTTAGGCAAAATCCACAATGCAACCATTTCGACATATGCCAGGAGACAATGTTTGAGGGTAACAGACGGGAAACATTTCTTTTCAGCATTTCGCATGAAAACAGGGTCCAAAATCACT
Organism: Coregonus clupeaformis; assembly: GCF_020615455.1. Taxonomy (NCBI): domain Eukaryota; kingdom Metazoa; phylum Chordata; class Actinopteri; order Salmoniformes; family Salmonidae; genus Coregonus; species Coregonus clupeaformis. The sequence goes on from NW_025536469.1 coordinate 13,458, forward strand.
GTTACACGTTTTGCACTGGAGGGCCGGGCGAGTTCTACAATATGTAAGGGTTTTCAAGCTTGCAAACAGGTTTTAAGCTGAGTTCCATGAACATTGTCTAAAATCGTGTTTTTAGGCAAAATCCACAATGCAACCATTTCGACATATGCCAGGAGACAATGTTTGAGGGTAACAGACGGGAAACATTTCTTTTCAGCATTTCGCATGAAAACAGGGTCCAAAATCACTGTTACACGTTTTGCACTGGAGGGCCGGGCGAGTTCTACAATATGTAAGGGTTTTCAAGCTTGCAAACAGGTTTTAAGCTGAGTTCCATGAACATTGTCTAAAATCGTGTTTTTAGGCAAAATCCACAATGCAACCATTTCGACATATGCCAGGAGACAATGTTTGAGGGTAACAGACGGGAAACATTTCTTTTCAGCATTTCGCATGAAAACAGGGTCCAAAATCACTGTTACACGTTTTGCACTGGAGGGCCGGGCGAGTTCTACAATATGTAAGGGTTTTCAAGCTTGCAAACAGGTTTTAAGCTGAGTTCCATGAACATTGTCTAAAATCGTGTTTTTAGGCAAAATCCACAATGCAACCATTTCGACATATGCCAGGAGACAATGTTTGAGGGTAACAGACGGGAAACATTTCTTTTCAGCATTTCGCATGAAAACAGGGTCCAAAATCACTGTTACACGTTTTGCACTGGAGGGCCGGGCGAGTTCTACAATATGTAAGGGTTTTCAAGCTTGCAAACAGGTTTTAAGCTGAGTTCCATGAACATTGTCTAAAATCGTGTTTTTAGGCAAAATCCACAATGCAACCATTTCGACATATGCCAGGAGACAATGTTTGAGGGTAACAGACGGGAAACATTTCTTTTCAGCATTTCGCATGAAAACAGGGTCCAAAATCACTGTTACACGTTTTGCACTGGAGGGCCGGGCGAGTTCTACAATATGTAAGGGTTTTCAAGCTTGCAAACAGGTTTTAAGCTGAGTTCCATGAACATTGTCTAAAATCGTGTTTTTAGGCAAAATCCACAATGCAACCATTTCGACATATGCCAGGAGACAATGTTTGAGGGTAACAGACGGGAAACATTTCTTTTCAGCATTTCGCATGAAAACAGGGTCCAAAATCACTGTTACACGTTTTGCACTGGAGGGCCGGGCGAGTTCTACAATATGTAAGGGTTTTCAAGCTTGCAAACAGGTTTTAAGCTGAGTTCCATGAACATTGTCTAAAATCGTGTTTTTAGGCAAAATCCACAATGCAACCATTTCGACATATGCCAGGAGACAATGTTTGAGGGTAACAGACGGGAAACATTTCTTTTCAGCATTTCGCATGAAAACAGGGTCCAAAATCACTGTTACACGTTTTGCACTGGAGGGCCGGGCGAGTTCTACAATATGTAAGGGTTTTCAAGCTTGCAAACAGGTTTTAAGCTGAGTTCCATGAACATTGTCTAAAATCGTGTTTTTAGGCAAAATCCACAATGCAACCATTTCGACATATGCCAGGAGACAATGTTTGAGGGTAACAGACGGGAAACATTTCTTTTCAGCATTTCGCATGAAAACAGGGTCCAAAATCACTGTTACACGTTTTGCACTGGAGGGCCGGGCGAGTTCTACAATATGTAAGGGTTTTCAAGCTTGCAAACAGGTTTTAAGCTGAGTTCCATGAACATTGTCTAAAATCGTGTTTTTAGGCAAAATCCACAATGCAACCATTTCGACATATGCCAGGAGACAATGTTTGAGGGTAACAGACGGGAAACATTTCTTTTCAGCATTTCGCATGAAAACAGGGTCCAAAATCACTGTTACACGTTTTGCACTGGAGGGCCGGGCGAGTTCTACAATATGTAAGGGTTTTCAAGCTTGCAAACAGGTTTTAAGCTGAGTTCCATGAACATTGTCTAAAATCGTGTTTTTAGGCAAAATCCACAATGCAACCATTTCGACATATGCCAGGAGACAATGTTTGAGGGTAACAGACGGGAAACATTTCTTTTCAGCATTTCGCATGAAAACAGGGTCCAAAATCACTGTTACACGTTTTGCACTGGAGGGCCGGGCGAGTTCTACAATATGTAAGGGTTTTCAAGCTTGCAAACAGGTTTTAAGCTGAGTTCCATGAACATTGTCTAAAATCGTGTTTTTAGGCAAAATCCACAATGCAACCATTTCGACATATGCCAGGAGACAATGTTTGAGGGTAACAGACGGGAAACATTTCTTTTCAGCATTTCGCATGAAAACAGGGTCCAAAATCACTGTTACACGTTTTGCACTGGAGGGCCGGGCGAGTTCTACAATATGTAAGGGTTTTCAAGCTTGCAAACAGGTTTTAAGCTGAGTTCCATGAACATTGTCTAAAATCGTGTTTTTAGGCAAAATCCACAATGCAACCATTTCGACATATGCCAGGAGACAATGTTTGAGGGTAACAGACGGGAAACATTTCTTTTCAGCATTTCGCATGAAAACAGGGTCCAAAATCACTGTTACACGTTTTGCACTGGAGGGCCGGGCGAGTTCTACAATATGTAAGGGTTTTCAAGCTTGCAAACAGGTTTTAAGCTGAGTTCCATGAACATTGTCTAAAATCGTGTTTTTAGGCAAAATCCACAATGCAACCATTTCGACATATGCCAGGAGACAATGTTTGAGGGTAACAGACGGGAAACATTTCTTTTCAGCATTTCGCATGAAAACAGGGTCCAAAATCACTGTTACACGTTTTGCACTGGAGGGCCGGGCGAGTTCTACAATATGTAAGGGTTTTCAAGCTTGCAAACAGGTTTTAAGCTGAGTTCCATGAACATTGTCTAAAATCGTGTTTTTAGGCAAAATCCACAATGCAACCATTTCGACATATGCCAGGAGACAATGTTTGAGGGTAACAGACGGGAAACATTTCTTTTCAGCATTTCGCATGAAAACAGGGTCCAAAATCACTGTTACACGTTTTGCACTGGAGGGCCGGGCGAGTTCTACAATATGTAAGGGTTTTCAAGCTTGCAAACAGGTTTTAAGCTGAGTTCCATGAACATTGTCTAAAATCGTGTTTTTAGGCAAAATCCACAATGCAACCATTTCGACATATGCCAGGAGACAATGTTTGAGGGTAACAGACGGGAAACATTTCTTTTCAGCATTTCGCATGAAAACAGGGTCCAAAATCACTGTTACACGTTTTGCACTGGAGGGCCGGGCGAGTTCTACAATATGTAAGGGTTTTCAAGCTTGCAAACAGGTTTTAAGCTGAGTTCCATGAACATTGTCTAAAATCGTGTTTTTAGGCAAAATCCACAATGCAACCATTTCGACATATGCCAGGAGACAATGTTTGAGGGTAACAGACGGGAAACATTTCTTTTCAGCATTTCGCATGAAAACAGGGTCCAAAATCACTGTTACACGTTTTGCACTGGAGGGCCGGGCGAGTTCTACAATATGTAAGGGTTTTCAAGCTTGCAAACAGGTTTTAAGCTGAGTTCCATGAACATTGTCTAAAATCGTGTTTTTAGGCAAAATCCACAATGCAACCATTTCGACATATGCCAGGAGACAATGTTTGAGGGTAACAGACGGGAAACATTTCTTTTCAGCATTTCGCATGAAAACAGGGTCCAAAATCACTGTTACACGTTTTGCACTGGAGGGCCGGGCGAGTTCTACAATATGTAAGGGTTTTCAAGCTTGCAAACAGGTTTTAAGCTGAGTTCCATGAACATTGTCTAAAATCGTGTTTTTAGGCAAAATCCACAATGCAACCATTTCGACATATGCCAGGAGACAATGTTTGAGGGTAACAGACGGGAAACATTTCTTTTCAGCATTTCGCATGAAAACAGGGTCCAAAATCACTGTTACACGTTTTGCACTGGAGGGCCGGGCGAGTTCTACAATATGTAAGGGTTTTCAAGCTTGCAAACAGGTTTTAAGCTGAGTTCCATGAACATTGTCTAAAATCGTGTTTTTAGGCAAAATCCACAATGCAACCATTTCGACATATGCCAGGAGACAATGTTTGAGGGTAACAGACGGGAAACATTTCTTTTCAGCATTTCGCATGAAAACAGGGTCCAAAATCACTGTTACACGTTTTGCACTGGAGGGCCGGGCGAGTTCTACAATATGTAAGGGTTTTCAAGCTTGCAAACAGGTTTTAAGCTGAGTTCCATGAACATTGTCTAAAATCGTGTTTTTAGGCAAAATCCACAATGCAACCATTTCGACATATGCCAGGAGACAATGTTTGAGGGTAACAGACGGGAAACATTTCTTTTCAGCATTTCGCATGAAAACAGGGTCCAAAATAACTGTTACACGTTTTGCACTGGAGGGCCGGGCGAGTTCTACAATATGTAAGGGTTTTCAAGCTTGCAAACAGGTTTTAAGCTGAGTTCCATGAACATTGTCTAAAATCGTGTTTTTAGGCAAAATCCACAATGCAACCATTTCGACATATGCCAGGAGACAATGTTTGAGGGTAACAGACGGGAAACATTTCTTTTCAGCATTTCGCATGAAAACAGGGTCCAAAATCACTGTTACACGTTTTGCACTGGAGGGCCGGGCGAGTTCTACAATATGTAAGGGTTTTCAAGCTTGCAAACAGGTTTTAAGCTGAGTTCCATGAACATTGTCTAAAATCGTGTTTTTAGGCAAAATCCACAATGCAACCATTTCGACATATGCCAGGAGACAATGTTTGAGGGTAACAGACGGGAAACATTTCTTTTCAGCATTTCGCATGAAAACAGGGTCCAAAATCACTGTTACACGTTTTGCACTGGAGGGCCGGGCGAGTTCTACAATATGTAAGGGTTTTCAAGCTTGCAAACAGGTTTTAAGCTGAGTTCCATGAACATTGTCTAAAATCGTGTTTTTAGGCAAAATCCACAATGCAACCATTTCGACATATGCCAGGAGACAATGTTTGAGGGTAACAGACGGGAAACATTTCTTTTCAGCATTTCGCATGAAAACAGGGTCCAAAATCACTGTTACACGTTTTGCACTGGAGGGCCGGGCGAGTTCTACAATATGTAAGGGTTTTCAAGCTTGCAAACAGGTTTTAAGCTGAGTTCCATGAACATTGTCTAAAATCGTGTTTTTAGGCAAAATCCACAATGCAACCATTTCGACATATGCCAGGAGACAATGTTTGAGGGTAACAGACGGGAAACATTTCTTTTCAGCATTTCGCATGAAAACAGGGTCCAAAATCACTGTTACACGTTTTGCACTGGAGGGCCGGGCGAGTTCTACAATATGTAAGGGTTTTCAAGCTTGCAAACAGGTTTTAAGCTGAGTTCCATGAACATTGTCTAAAATCGTGTTTTTAGGCAAAATCCACAATGCAACCATTTCGACATATGCCAGGAGACAATGTTTGAGGGTAACAGACGGGAAACATTTCTTTTCAGCATTTCGCATGAAAACAGGGTCCAAAATCACTGTTACACGTTTTGCACTGGAGGGCCGGGCGAGTTCTACAATATGTAAGGGTTTTCAAGCTTGCAAACAGGTTTTAAGCTGAGTTCCATGAACATTGTCTAAAATCGTGTTTTTAGGCAAAATCCACAATGCAACCATTTCGACATATGCCAGGAGACAATGTTTGAGGGTAACAGACGGGAAACATTTCTTTTCAGCATTTCGCATGAAAACAGGGTCCAAAATCACTGTTACACGTTTTGCACTGGAGGGCCGGGCGAGTTCTACAATATGTAAGGGTTTTCAAGCTTGCAAACAGGTTTTAAGCTGAGTTCCATGAACATTGTCTAAAATCGTGTTTTTAGGCAAAATCCACAATGCAACCATTTCGACATATGCCAGGAGACAATGTTTGAGGGTAACAGACGGGAAACATTTCTTTTCAGCATTTCGCATGAAAACAGGGTCCAAAATCACTGTTACACGTTTTGCACTGGAGGGCCGGGCGAGTTCTACAATATGTAAGGGTTTTCAAGCTTGCAAACAGGTTTTAAGCTGAGTTCCATGAACATTGTCTAAAATCGTGTTTTTAGGCAAAATCCACAATGCAACCATTTCGACATATGCCAGGAGACAATGTTTGAGGGTAACAGACGGGAAACATTTCTTTTCAGCATTTCGCATGAAAACAGGGTCCAAAATCACTGTTACACGTTTTGCACTGGAGGGCCGGGCGAGTTCTACAATATGTAAGGGTTTTCAAGCTTGCAAACAGGTTTTAAGCTGAGTTCCATGAACATTGTCTAAAATCGTGTTTTTAGGCAAAATCCACAATGCAACCATTTCGACATATGCCAGGAGACAATGTTTGAGGGTAACAGACGGGAAACATTTCTTTTCAGCATTTCGCATGAAAACAGGGTCCAAAATAACTGTTACACGTTTTGCACTGGAGGGCCGGGCGAGTTCTACAATATGTAAGGGTTTTCAAGCTTGCAAACAGGTTTTAAGCTGAGTTCCATGAACATTGTCTAAAATCGTGTTTTTAGGCAAAATCCACAATGCAACCATTTCGACATATGCCAGGAGACAATGTTTGAGGGTAACAGACGGGAAACATTTCTTTTCAGCATTTCGCATGAAAACAGGGTCCAAAATCACTGTTACACGTTTTGCACTGGAGGGCCGGGCGAGTTCTACAATATGTAAGGGTTTTCAAGCTTGCAAACAGGTTTTAAGCTGAGTTCCATGAACATTGTCTAAAATCGTGTTTTTAGGCAAAATCCACAATGCAACCATTTCGACATATGCCAGGAGACAATGTTTGAGGGTAACAGACGGGAAACATTTCTTTTCAGCATTTCGCATGAAAACAGGGTCCAAAATCACTGTTACACGTTTTGCACTGGAGGGCCGGGCGAGTTCTACAATATGTAAGGGTTTTCAAGCTTGCAAACAGGTTTTAAGCTGAGTTCCATGAACATTGTCTAAAATCGTGTTTTTAGGCAAAATCCACAATGCAACCATTTCGACATATGCCAGGAGACAATGTTTGAGGGTAACAGACGGGAAACATTTCTTTTCAGCATTTCGCATGAAAACAGGGTCCAAAATAACTGTTACACGTTTTGCACTGGAGGGCCGGGCGAGTTCTACAATATGTAAGGGTTTTCAAGCTTGCAAACAGGTTTTAAGCTGAGTTCCATGAACATTGTCTAAAATCGTGTTTTTAGGCAAAATCCACAATGCAACCATTTCGACATATGCCAGGAGACAATGTTTGAGGGTAACAGACGGGAAACATTTCTTTTCAGCATTTCGCATGAAAACAGGGTCCAAAATCACTGTTACACGTTTTGCACTGGAGGGCCGGGCGAGTTCTACAATATGTAAGGGTTTTCAAGCTTGCAAACAGGTTTTAAGCTGAGTTCCATGAACATTGTCTAAAATCGTGTTTTTAGGCAAAATCCACAATGCAACCATTTCGACATATGCCAGGAGACAATGTTTGAGGGTAACAGACGGGAAACATTTCTTTTCAGCATTTCGCATGAAAACAGGGTCCAAAATCACTGTTACACGTTTTGCACTGGAGGGCCGGGCGAGTTCTACAATATGTAAGGGTTTTCAAGCTTGCAAACAGGTTTTAAGCTGAGTTCCATGAACATTGTCTAAAATCGTGTTTTTAGGCAAAATCCACAATGCAACCATTTCGACATATGCCAGGAGACAATGTTTGAGGGTAACAGACGGGAAACATTTCTTTTCAGCATTTTGCATGAAAACAAGGTCCAAAATAACTGTTACACGTTTTGCACTGGAGGGCCGGGCGAGTTCTACAATATGTAAGGGTTTTCAAGCTTGCAAACAGGTTTTAAGCTGAGTTCCATGAACATTGTCTAAAATCGTGTTTTTAGGCAAAATCCACAATGCAACCATTTCGACATATGCCAGGAGACAATGTTTGAGGGTAACAGACGGGAAACATTTCTTTTCAGCATTTCGCATGAAAACAGGGTCCAAAATCACTGTTACACGTTTTGCACTGGAGGGCCGGGCGAGTTCTACAATATGTAAGGGTTTTCAAGCTTGCAAACAGGTTTTAAGCTGAGTTCCATGAACATTGTCTAAAATCGTGTTTTTAGGCAAAATCCACAATGCAACCATTTCGACATATGCCAGGAGACAATGTTTGAGGGTAACAGACGGGAAACATTTCTTTTCAGCATTTCGCATGAAAACAGGGTCCAAAATAACTGTTACACGTTTTGCACTGGAGGGCCGGGCGAGTTCTACAATATGTAAGGGTTTTCAAGCTTGCAAACAGGTTTTAAGCTGAGTTCCATGAACATTGTCTAAAATCGTGTTTTTAGGCAAAATCCACAATGCAACCATTTCGACATATGCCAGGAGACAATGTTTGAGGGTAACAGACGGGAAACATTTCTTTTCAGCATTTCGCATGAAAACAGGGTCCAAAATCACTGTTACACGTTTTGCACTGGAGGGCCGGGCGAGTTCTACAATATGTAAGGGTTTTCAAGCTTGCAAACAGGTTTTAAGCTGAGTTCCATGAACATTGTCTAAAATCGTGTTTTTAGGCAAAATCCACAATGCAACCATTTCGACATATGCCAGGAGACAATGTTTGAGGGTAACAGACGGGAAACATTTCTTTTCAGCATTTGCATGAAAACAGGGTCCAAAATCACTGTTACACGTTTTGCACTGGAGGGCCGGGCGAGTTCTACAATATGTAAGGGTTTTCAAGCTTGCAAACAGGTTTTAAGCTGAGTTCCATGAACATTGTCTAAAATCGTGTTTTTAGGCAAAATCCACAATGCAACCATTTCGACATATGCCAGGAGACAATGTTTGAGGGTAACAGACGGGAAACATTTCTTTTCAGCATTTCGCATGAAAACAGGGTCCAAAATCACTGTTACACGTTTTGCACTGGAGGGCCGGGCGAGTTCTACAATATGTAAGGGTTTTCAAGCTTGCAAACAGGTTTTAAGCTGAGTTCCATGAACATTGTCTAAAATCGTGTTTTTAGGCAAAATCCACAATGCAACCATTTCGACATATGCCAGGAGACAATGTTTGAGGGTAACAGACGGGAAACATTTCTTTTCAGCATTTTGCATGAAAACAGGGTCCAAAATCACTGTTACACGTTTTGCACTGGAGGGCCGGGCGAGTTCTACAATATGTAAGGGTTTTCAAGCTTGCAAACAGGTTTTAAGCTGAGTTCCATGAACATTGTCTAAAATCGTGTTTTTAGGCAAAATCCACAATGCAACCATTTCGACATATGCCAGGAGACAATGTTTGAGGGTAACAGACGGGAAACATTTCTTTTCAGCATTTTGCATGAAAACAGGGTCCAAAATCACTGTTACACGTTTTGCACTGGAGGGCCGGGCGAGTTCTACAATATGTAAGGGTTTTCAAGCTTGCAAACAGGTTTTAAGCTGAGTTCCATGAACATTGTCTAAAATCGTGTTTTTAGGCAAAATCCACAATGCAACCATTTCGACATATGCCAGGAGACAATGTTTGAGGGTAACAGACGGGAAACATTTCTTTTCAGCATTTCGCATGAAAACAGGGTCCAAAATCACTGTTACACGTTTTGCACTGGAGGGCCGGGCGAGTTCTACAATATGTAAGGGTTTTCAAGCTTGCAAACAGGTTTTAAGCTGAGTTCCATGAACATTGTCTAAAATCGTGTTTTTAGGCAAAATCCACAATGCAACCATTTCGACATATGCCAGGAGACAATGTTTGAGGGTAACAGACGGGAAACATTTCTTTTCAGCATTTCGCATGAAAACAGGGTCCAAAATCACTGTTACACGTTTTGCACTGGAGGGCCGGGCGAGTTCTACAATATGTAAGGGTTTTCAAGCTTGCAAACAGGTTTTAAGCTGAGTTCCATGAACATTGTCTAAAATCGTGTTTTTAGGCAAAATCCACAATGCAACCATTTCGACATATGCCAGGAGACAATGTTTGAGGGTAACAGACGGGAAACATTTCTTTTCAGCATTTCGCATGAAAACAGGGTCCAAAATCACTGTTACACGTTTTGCACTGGAGGGCCGGGCGAGTTCTACAATATGTAAGGGTTTTCAAGCTTGCAAACAGGTTTTAAGCTGAGTTCCATGAACATTGTCTAAAATCGTGTTTTTAGGCAAAATCCACAATGCAACCATTTCGACATATGCCAGGAGACAATGTTTGAGGGTAACAGACGGGAAACATTTCTTTTCAGCATTTCGCATGAAAACAGGGTCCAAAATAACTGTTACACGTTTTGCACTGGAGGGCCGGGCGAGTTCTACAATATGTAAGGGTTTTCAAGCTTGCAAACAGGTTTTAAGCTGAGTTCCATGAACATTGTCTAAAATCGTGTTTTTAGGCAAAATCCACAATGCAACCATTTCGACATATGCCAGGAGACAATGTTTGAGGGTAACAGACGGGAAACATTTCTTTTCAGCATTTCGCATGAAAACAGGGTCCAAAATCACTGTTACACGTTTTGCACTGGAGGGCCGGGCGAGTTCTACAATATGTAAGGGTTTTCAAGCTTGCAAACAGGTTTTAAGCTGAGTTCCATGAACATTGTCTAAAATCGTGTTTTTAGGCAAAATCCACAATGCAACCATTTCGACATATGCCAGGAGACACTGTTTGAGGGTAACAGACGGGAAACATTTCTTTTCAGCATTTTGCATGAAAACAAGGTCCAAAATAACTGTTACACGTTTTGCACTGGAGGGCCGGGCGAGTTCTACAATATGTAAGGGTTTTCAAGCTTGCAAACAGGTTTTAAGCTGAGTTCCATGAACATTGTCTAAAATCGTGTTTTTAGGCAAAATCCACAATGCAACCATTTCGACATATGCCAGGAGACACTGTTTGAGGGTAACAGACGGGAAACATTTCTTTTCAGCATTTCGCATGAAAACAGGGTCCAAAATAACTGTTACACGTTTTGCACTGGAGGGCCGGGCGAGTTCTACAATATGTAAGGGTTTTCAAGCTTGCAAACAGGTTTTAAGCTGAGTTCCATGAACATTGTCTAAAATCGTGTTTTTAGGCAAAATCCACAATGCAACCATTTCGACATATGCCAGGAGACAATGTTTGAGGGTAACAGACGGGAAACATTTCTTTTCAGCATTTCGCATGAAAACAGGGTCCAAAATCACTGTTACACGTTTTGCACTGGAGGGCCGGGCGAGTTCTACAATATGTAAGGGTTTTCAAGCTTGCAAACAGGTTTTAAGCTGAGTTCCATGAACATTGTCTAAAATCGTGTTTTTAGGCAAAATCCACAATGCAACCATTTCGACATATGCCAGGAGACAATGTTTGAGGGTAACAGACGGGAAACATTTCTTTTCAGCATTTCGCATGAAAACAGGGTCCAAAATCACTGTTACACGTTTTGCACTGGAGGGCCGGGCGAGTTCTACAATATGTAAGGGTTTTCAAGCTTGCAAACAGGTTTTAAGCTGAGTTCCATGAACATTGTCTAAAATCGTGTTTTTAGGCAAAATCCACAATGCAACCATTTCGACATATGCCAGGAGACAATGTTTGAGGGTAACAGACGGGAAACATTTCTTTTCAGCATTTCGCATGAAAACAGGGTCCAAAATAACTGTTACACGTTTTGCACTGGAGGGCCGGGCGAGTTCTACAATATGTAAGGGTTTTCAAGCTTGCAAACAGGTTTTAAGCTGAGTTCCATGAACATTGTCTAAAATCGTGTTTTTAGGCAAAATCCACAATGCAACCATTTCGACATATGCCAGGAGACAATGTTTGAGGGTAACAGACGGGAAACATTTCTTTTCAGCATTTCGCATGAAAACAGGGTCCAAAATCACTGTTACACGTTTTGCACTGGAGGGCCGGGCGAGTTCTACAATATGTAAGGGTTTTCAAGCTTGCAAACAGGTTTTAAGCTGAGTTCCATGAACATTGTCTAAAATCGTGTTTTTAGGCAAAATCCACAATGCAACCATTTCGACATATGCCAGGAGACAATGTTTGAGGGTAACAGACGGGAAACATTTCTTTTCAGCATTTTGCATGAAAACAAGGTCCAAAATAACTGTTACACGTTTTGCACTGGAGGGCCGGGCGAGTTCTACAATATGTAAGGGTTTTCAAGCTTGCAAACAGGTTTTAAGCTGAGTTCCATGAACATTGTCTAAAATCGTGTTTTTAGGCAAAATCCACAATGCAACCATTTCGACATATGCCAGGAGACAATGTTTGAGGGTAACAGACGGGAAACATTTCTTTTCAGCATTTCGCATGAAAACAGGGTCCAAAATCACTGTTACACGTTTTGCACTGGAGGGCCGGGCGAGTTCTACAATATGTAAGGGTTTTCAAGCTTGCAAACAGGTTTTAAGCTGAGTTCCATGAACATTGTCTAAAATCGTGTTTTTAGGCAAAATCCACAATGCAACCATTTCGACATATGCCAGGAGACAATGTTTGAGGGTAACAGACGGGAAACATTTCTTTTCAGCATTTCGCATGAAAACAGGGTCCAAAATCACTGTTACACGTTTTGCACTGGAGGGCCGGGCGAGTTCTACAATATGTAAGGGTTTTCAAGCTTGCAAACAGGTTTTAAGCTGAGTTCCATGAACATTGTCTAAAATCGTGTTTTTAGGCAAAATCCACAATGCAACCATTTCGACATATGCCAGGAGACAATGTTTGAGGGTAACAGACGGGAAACATTTCTTTTCAGCATTTCGCATGAAAACAGGGTCCAAAATCACTGTTACACGTTTTGCACTGGAGGGCCGGGCGAGTTCTACAATATGTAAGGGTTTTCAAGCTTGCAAACAGGTTTTAAGCTGAGTTCCATGAACATTGTCTAAAATCGTGTTTTTAGGCAAAATCCACAATGCAACCATTTCGACATATGCCAGGAGACAATGTTTGAGGGTAACAGACGGGAAACATTTCTTTTCAGCATTTCGCATGAAAACAGGGTCCAAAATCACTGTTACACGTTTTGCACTGGAGGGCCGGGCGAGTTCTACAATATGTAAGGGTTTTCAAGCTTGCAAACAGGTTTTAAGCTGAGTTCCATGAACATTGTCTAAAATCGTGTTTTTAGGCAAAATCCACAATGCAACCATTTCGACATATGCCAGGAGACAATGTTTGAGGGTAACAGACGGGAAACATTTCTTTTCAGCATTTTGCATGAAAACAGGGTCCAAAATCACTGTTACACGTTTTGCACTGGAGGGCCGGGCGAGTTCTACAATATGTAAGGGTTTTCAAGCTTGCAAACAGGTTTTAAGCTGAGTTCCATGAACATTGTCTAAAATCGTGTTTTTAGGCAAAATCCACAATGCAACCATTTCGACATATGCCAGGAGACAATGTTTGAGGGTAACAGACGGGAAACATTTCTTTTCAGCATTTCGCATGAAAACAGGGTCCAAAATCACTGTTACACGTTTTGCACTGGAGGGCCGGGCGAGTTCTACAATATGTAAGGGTTTTCAAGCTTGCAAACAGGTTTTAAGCTGAGTTCCATGAACATTGTCTAAAATCGTGTTTTTAGGCAAAATCCACAATGCAACCATTTCGACATATGCCAGGAGACAATGTTTGAGGGTAACAGACGGGAAACATTTCTTTTCAGCATTTCGCATGAAAACAGGGTCCAAAATCACTGTTACACGTTTTGCACTGGAGGGCCGGGCGAGTTCTACAATATGTAAGGGTTTTCAAGCTTGCAAACAGGTTTTAAGCTGAGTTCCATGAACATTGTCTAAAATCGTGTTTTTAGGCAAAATCCACAATGCAACCATTTCGACATATGCCAGGAGACAATGTTTGAGGGTAACAGACGGGAAACATTTCTTTTCAGCATTTCGCATGAAAACAGGGTCCAAAATCACTGTTACACGTTTTGCACTGGAGGGCCGGGCGAGTTCTACAATATGTAAGGGTTTTCAAGCTTGCAAACAGGTTTTAAGCTGAGTTCCATGAACATTGTCTAAAATCGTGTTTTTAGGCAAAATCCACAATGCAACCATTTCGACATATGCCAGGAGACAATGTTTGAGGGTAACAGACGGGAAACATTTCTTTTCAGCATTTTGCATGAAAACAAGGTCCAAAATAACTGTTACACGTTTTGCACTGGAGGGCCAGGGCGAGTTCTACAATATGTAAGGGTTTTCAAGCTTGCAAACAGGTTTTAAGCTGAGTTCCATGAACATTGTCTAAAATCGTGTTTTTAGGCAAAATCCACAATGCAACCATTTCGACATATGCCAGGAGACAATGTTTGAGGGTAACAGACGGGAAACATTTCTTTTCAGCATTTCGCATGAAAACAGGGTCCAAAATCACTGTTACACGTTTTGCACTGGAGGGCCGGGCGAGTTCTACAATATGTAAGGGTTTTCAAGCTTGCAAACAGGTTTTAAGCTGAGTTCCATGAACATTGTCTAAAATCGTGTTTTTAGGCAAAATCCACAATGCAACCATTTCGACATATGCCAGGAGACAATGTTTGAGGGTAACAGACGGGAAACATTTCTTTTCAGCATTTTGCATGAAAACAAGGTCCAAAATAACTGTTACACGTTTTGCACTGGAGGGCCGGGCGAGTTCTACAATATGTAAGGGTTTTCAAGCTTGCAAACAGGTTTTAAGCTGAGTTCCATGAACATTGTCTAAAATCGTGTTTTTAGGCAAAATCCACAATGCAACCATTTCGACATATGCCAGGAGACAATGTTTGAGGGTAACAGACGGGAAACATTTCTTTTCAGCATTTCGCATGAAAACAGGGTCCAAAATCACTGTTACACGTTTTGCACTGGAGGGCCGGGCGAGTTCTACAATATGTAAGGGTTTTCAAGCTTGCAAACAGGTTTTAAGCTGAGTTCCATGAACATTGTCTAAAATCGTGTTTTTAGGCAAAATCCACAATGCAACCATTTCGATATATGCCAGGAGACAATGTTTGAGGGTAACAGACGGGAAACATTTCTTTTCAGCATTTCGCATGAAAACAGGGTCCAAAATCACTGTTACACGTTTTGCACTGGAGGGCCCGGGCGAGTTCTACAATATGTAAGGGTTTTCAAGCTTGCAAACAGGTTTTAAGCTGAGTTCCATGAACATTGTCTAAAATCGTGTTTTTAGGCAAAATCCACAATGCAACCATTTCGACATATGCCAGGAGACAATGTTTGAGGGTAACAGACGGGAAACATTTCTTTTCAGCATTTCGCATGAAAACAGGGTCCAAAATCACTGTTACACGTTTTGCACTGGAGGGCCGGGCGAGTTCTACAATATGTAAGGGTTTTCAAGCTTGCAAACAGGTTTTAAGCTGAGTTCCATGAACATTGTCTAAAATCGTGTTTTTAGGCAAAATCCACAATGCAACCATTTCGACATATGCCAGGAGACAATGTTTGAGGGTAACAGACGGGAAACATTTCTTTTCAGCATTTTGCATGAAAACAGGGTCCAAAATCACTGTTACACGTTTTGCACTGGAGGGCCGGGCGAGTTCTACAATATGTAAGGGTTTTCAAGCTTGCAAACAGGTTTTAAGCTGAGTTCCATGAACATTGTCTAAAATCGTGTTTTTAGGCAAAATCCACAATGCAACCATTTCGACATATGCCAGGAGACAATGTTTGAGGGTAACAGACGGGAAACATTTCTTTTCAGCATTTCGCATGAAAACAGGGTCCAAAATCACTGTTACACGTTTTGCACTGGAGGGCCGGGCGAGTTCTACAATATGTAAGGGTTTTCAAGCTTGCAAACAGGTTTTAAGCTGAGTTCCATGAACATTGTCTAAAATCGTGTTTTTAGGCAAAATCCACAATGCAACCATTTCGACATATGCCAGGAGACAATGTTTGAGGGTAACAGACGGGAAACATTTCTTTTCAGCATTTCGCATGAAAACAGGGTCCAAAATCACTGTTACACGTTTTGCACTGGAGGGCCGGGCGAGTTCTACAATATGTAAGGGTTTTCAAGCTTGCAAACAGGTTTTAAGCTGAGTTCCATGAACATTGTCTAAAATCGTGTTTTTAGGCAAAATCCACAATGCAACCATTTCGACATATGCCAGGAGACAATGTTTGAGGGTAACAGACGGGAAACATTTCTTTTCAGCATTTCGCATGAAAACAGGGTCCAAAATCACTGTTACACGTTTTGCACTGGAGGGCCGGGCGAGTTCTACAATATGTAAGGGTTTTCAAGCTTGCAAACAGGTTTTAAGCTGAGTTCCATGAACATTGTCTAAAATCGTGTTTTTAGGCAAAATCCACAATGCAACCATTTCGACATATGCCAGGAGACAATGTTTGAGGGTAACAGACGGGAAACATTTCTTTTCAGCATTTCGCATGAAAACAGGGTCCAAAATCACTGTTACACGTTTTGCACTGGAGGGCCGGGCGAGTTCTACAATATGTAAGGGTTTTCAAGCTTGCAAACAGGTTTTAAGCTGAGTTCCATGAACATTGTCTAAAATCGTGTTTTTAGGCAAAATCCACAATGCAACCATTTCGACATATGCCAGGAGACAATGTTTGAGGGTAACAGACGGGAAACATTTCTTTTCAGCATTTTCGCATGAAAACAGGGTCCAAAATAACTGTTACACGTTTTGCACTGGAGGGCCAGGGCGAGTTCTACAATATGTAAGGGTTTTCAAGCTTGCAAACAGGTTTTAAGCTGAGTTCCATGAACATTGTCTAAAATCGTGTTTTTAGGCAAAATCCACAATGCAACCATTTCGACATATGCCAGGAGACAATGTTTGAGGGTAACAGACGGGAAACATTTCTTTTCAGCATTTCGCATGAAAACAGGGTCCAAAATCACTGTTACACGTTTTGCACTGGAGGGCCGGGCGAGTTCTACAATATGTAAGGGTTTTCAAGCTTGCAAACAGGTTTTAAGCTGAGTTCCATGAACATTGTCTAAAATCGTGTTTTTAGGCAAAATCCACAATGCAACCATTTCGACATATGCCAGGAGACAATGTTTGAGGGTAACAGACGGGAAACATTTCTTTTCAGCATTTCGCATGAAAACAGGGTCCAAAATCACTGTTACACGTTTTGCACTGGAGGGCCGGGCGAGTTCTACAATATGTAAGGGTTTTCAAGCTTGCAAACAGGTTTTAAGCTGAGTTCCATGAACATTGTCTAAAATCGTGTTTTTAGGCAAAATCCACAATGCAACCATTTCGACATATGCCAGGAGACAATGTTTGAGGGTAACAGACGGGAAACATTTCTTTTCAGCATTTCGCATGAAAACAAGGTCCAAAATAACTGTTACACGTTTTGCACTGGAGGGCCGGGCGAGTTCTACAATATGTAAGGGTTTTCAAGCTTGCAAACAGGTTTTAAGCTGAGTTCCATGAACATTGTCTAAAATCGTGTTTTTAGGCAAAATCCACAATGCAACCATTTCGACATATGCCAGGAGACAATGTTTGAGGGTAACAGACGGGAAACATTTCTTTTCAGTATTTCGCATGAAAACAGGGTCCAAAATCACTGTTACACGTTTTGCACTGGAGGGCCGGGCGAGTTCTACAATATGTAAGGGTTTTCAAGCTTGCAAACAGGTTTTAAGCTGAGTTCCATGAACATTGTCTAAAATCGTGTTTTTAGGCAAAATCCACAATGCAACCATTTCGACATATGCCAGGAGACACTGTTTGAGGGTAACAGACGGGAAACATTTCTTTTCAGCATTTTGCATGAAAACAAGGTCCAAAATAACTGTTACACGTTTTGCACTGGAGGGCCGGGCGAGTTCTACAATATGTAAGGGTTTTCAAGCTTGCAAACAGGTTTTAAGCTGAGTTCCATGAACATTGTCTAAAATCGTGTTTTTAGGCAAAATCCACAATGCAACCATTTCGACATATGCCAGGAGACAATGTTTGAGGGTAACAGACGGGAAACATTTCTTTTCAGCATTTCGCATGAAAACAGGGTCCAAAATCACTGTTACACGTTTTGCACTGGAGGGCCGGGCGAGTTCTACAATATGTAAGGGTTTTCAAGCTTGCAAACAGGTTTTAAGCTGAGTTCCATGAACATTGTCTAAAATCGTGTTTTTAGGCAAAATCCACAATGCAACCATTTCGACATATGCCAGGAGACAATGTTTGAGGGTAACAGACGGGAAACATTTCTTTTCAGCATTTCGCATGAAAACAGGGTCCAAAATCACTGTTACACGTTTTGCACTGGAGGGCCGGGCGAGTTCTACAATATGTAAGGGTTTTCAAGCTTGCAAACAGGTTTTAAGCTGAGTTCCATGAACATTGTCTAAAATCGTGTTTTTAGGCAAAATCCACAATGCAACCATTTCGACATATGCCAGGAGACACTGTTTGAGGGTAACAGACGGGAAACATTTCTTTTCAGCATTTCGCATGAAAACAAGGTCCAAAATAACTGTTACACGTTTTGCACTGGAGGGCCGGGCGAGTTCTACAATATGTAAGGGTTTTCAAGCTTGCAAATAGGTTTTAAGCTGAGTTCCATGAACATTGTCTAAAATCGTGTTTTTAGGCAAAATCCACAATGCAACCATTTCGACATATGCCAGGAGACAATGTTTGAGGGTAACAGACGGGAAACATTTCTTTTCAGCATTTCGCATGAAAACAGGGTCCAAAATCACTGTTACACGTTTTGCACTGGAGGGCCGGGCGAGTTCTACAATATGTAAGGGTTTTCAAGCTTGCAAACAGGTTTTAAGCTGAGTTCCATGAACATTGTCTAAAATCGTGTTTTTAGGCAAAATCCACAATGCAACCATTTCGACATATGCCAGGAGACAATGTTTGAGGGTAACAGACGGGAAACATTTCTTTTCAGCATTTCGCATGAAAACAGGGTCCAAAATCACTGTTACACGTTTTGCACTGGAGGGCCGGGCGAGTTCTACAATATGTAAGGGTTTTCAAGCTTGCAAACAGGTTTTAAGCTGAGTTCCATGAACATTGTCTAAAATCGTGTTTTTAGGCAAAATCCACAATGCAACCATTTCGACATATGCCAGGAGACAATGTTTGAGGGTAACAGACGGGAAACATTTCTTTTCAGCATTTCGCATGAAAACAGGGTCCAAAATCACTGTTACACGTTTTGCACTGGAGGGCCGGGCGAGTTCTACAATATGTAAGGGTTTTCAAGCTTGCAAACAGGTTTTAAGCTGAGTTCCATGAACATTGTCTAAAATCGTGTTTTTAGGCAAAATCCACAATGCAACCATTTCGACATATGCCAGGAGACAATGTTTGAGGGTAACAGACGGGAAACATTTCTTTTCAGCATTTCGCATGAAAACAGGGTCCAAAATCACTGTTACACGTTTTGCACTGGAGGGCCGGGCGAGTTCTACAATATGTAAGGGTTTTCAAGCTTGCAAACAGGTTTTAAGCTGAGTTCCATGAACATTGTCTAAAATCGTGTTTTTAGGCAAAATCCACAATGCAACCATTTCGACATATGCCAGGAGACAATGTTTGAGGGTAACAGACGGGAAACATTTCTTTTCAGCATTTCGCATGAAAACAGGGTCCAAAATCACTGTTACACGTTTTGCACTGGAGGGCCGGGCGAGTTCTACAATATGTAAGGGTTTTCAAGCTTGCAAACAGGTTTTAAGCTGAGTTCCATGAACATTGTCTAAAATCGTGTTTTTAGGCAAAATCCACAATGCAACCATTTCGACATATGCCAGGAGACAATGTTTGAGGGTAACAGACGGGAAACATTTCTTTTCAGCATTTTCGCATGAAAACAGGGTCCAAAATCACTGTTACACGTTTTGCACTGGAGGGCCGGGCGAGTTCTACAATATGTAAGGGTTTTCAAGCTTGCAAACAGGTTTTAAGCTGAGTTCCATGAACATTGTCTAAAATCGTGTTTTTAGGCAAAATCCACAATGCAACCATTTCGACATATGCCAGGAGACAATGTTTGAGGGTAACAGACGGGAAACATTTCTTTTCAGCATTTCGCATGAAAACAGGGTCCAAAATCACTGTTACACGTTTTGCACTGGAGGGCCGGGCGAGTTCTACAATATGTAAGGGTTTTCAAGCTTGCAAACAGGTTTTAAGCTGAGTTCCATGAACATTGTCTAAAATCGTGTTTTTAGGCAAAATCCACAATGCAACCATTTCGACATATGCCAGGAGACAATGTTTGAGGGTAACAGACGGGAAACATTTCTTTTCAGCATTTCGCATGAAAACAGGGTCCAAAATAACTGTTACACGTTTTGCACTGGAGGGCCGGGCGAGTTCTACAATATGTAAGGGTTTTCAAGCTTGCAAACAGGTTTTAAGCTGAGTTCCATGAACATTGTCTAAAATCGTGTTTTTAGGCAAAATCCACAATGCAACCATTTCGACATATGCCAGGAGACAATGTTTGAGGGTAACAGACGGGAAACATTTCTTTTCAGCATTTCGCATGAAAACAGGGTCCAAAATCACTGTTACACGTTTTGCACTGGAGGGCCGGGCGAGTTCTACAATATGTAAGGGTTTTCAAGCTTGCAAACAGGTTTTAAGCTGAGTTCCATGAACATTGTCTAAAATCGTGTTTTTAGGCAAAATCCACAATGCAACCATTTCGACATATGCCAGGAGACAATGTTTGAGGGTAACAGACGGGAAACATTTCTTTTCAGCATTTCGCATGAAAACAGGGTCCAAAATCACTGTTACACGTTTTGCACTGGAGGGCCGGGCGAGTTCTACAATATGTAAGGGTTTTCAAGCTTGCAAACAGGTTTTAAGCTGAGTTCCATGAACATTGTCTAAAATCGTGTTTTTAGGCAAAATCCACAATGCAACCATTTCGACATATGCCAGGAGACAATGTTTGAGGGTAACAGACGGGAAACATTTCTTTTCAGCATTTCGCATGAAAACAGGGTCCAAAATCACTGTTACACGTTTTGCACTGGAGGGCCGGGCGAGTTCTACAATATGTAAGGGTTTTCAAGCTTGCAAACAGGTTTTAAGCTGAGTTCCATGAACATTGTCTAAAATCGTGTTTTTAGGCAAAATCCACAATGCAACCATTTCGACATATGCCAGGAGACAATGTTTGAGGGTAACAGACGGGAAACATTTCTTTTCAGCATTTCGCATGAAAACAGGGTCCAAAATCACTGTTACACGTTTTGCACTGGAGGGCCGGGCGAGTTCTACAATATGTAAGGGTTTTCAAGCTTGCAAACAGGTTTTAAGCTGAGTTCCATGAACATTGTCTAAAATCGTGTTTTTAGGCAAAATCCACAATGCAACCATTTCGACATATGCCAGGAGACAATGTTTGAGGGTAACAGACGGGAAACATTTCTTTTCAGCATTTCGCATGAAAACAGGGTCCAAAATCACTGTTACACGTTTTGCACTGGAGGGCCGGGCGAGTTCTACAATATGTAAGGGTTTTCAAGCTTGCAAACAGGTTTTAAGCTGAGTTCCATGAACATTGTCTAAAATCGTGTTTTTAGGCAAAATCCACAATGCAACCATTTCGACATATGCCAGGAGACAATGTTTGAGGGTAACAGACGGGAAACATTTCTTTTCAGCATTTCGCATGAAAACAGGGTCCAAAATCACTGTTACACGTTTTGCACTGGAGGGCCGGGCGAGTTCTACAATATGTAAGGGTTTTCAAGCTTGCAAACAGGTTTTAAGCTGAGTTCCATGAACATTGTCTAAAATCGTGTTTTTAGGCAAAATCCACAATGCAACCATTTCGACATATGCCAGGAGACAATGTTTGAGGGTAACAGACGGGAAACATTTCTTTTCAGCATTTCGCATGAAAACAGGGTCCAAAATCACTGTTACACGTTTTGCACTGGAGGGCCGGGCGAGTTCTACAATATGTAAGGGTTTTCAAGCTTGCAAACAGGTTTTAAGCTGAGTTCCATGAACATTGTCTAAAATCGTGTTTTTAGGCAAAATCCACAATGCAACCATTTCGACATATGCCAGGAGACAATGTTTGAGGGTAACAGACGGGAAACATTTCTTTTCAGCATTTCGCATGAAAACAGGGTCCAAAATCACTGTTACACGTTTTGCACTGGAGGGCCGGGCGAGTTCTACAATATGTAAGGGTTTTCAAGCTTGCAAACAGGTTTTAAGCTGAGTTCCATGAACATTGTCTAAAATCGTGTTTTTAGGCAAAATCCACAATGCAACCATTTCGACATATGCCAGGAGACAATGTTTGAGGGTAACAGACGGGAAACATTTCTTTTCAGCATTTCGCATGAAAACAGGGTCCAAAATAACTGTTACACGTTTTGCACTGGAGGGCCGGGCGAGTTCTACAATATGTAAGGGTTTTCAAGCTTGCAAACAGGTTTTAAGCTGAGTTCCATGAACATTGTCTAAAATCGTGTTTTTAGGCAAAATCCACAATGCAACCATTTCGACATATGCCAGGAGACAATGTTTGAGGGTAACAGACGGGAAACATTTCTTTTCAGCATTTCGCATGAAAACAGGGTCCAAAATCACTGTTACACGTTTTGCACTGGAGGGCCGGGCGAGTTCTACAATATGTAAGGGTTTTCAAGCTTGCAAACAGGTTTTAAGCTGAGTTCCATGAACATTGTCTAAAATCGTGTTTTTAGGCAAAATCCACAATGCAACCATTTCGACATATGCCAGGAGACAATGTTTGAGGGTAACAGACGGGAAACATTTCTTTTCAGCATTTCGCATGAAAACAGGGTCCAAAATCACTGTTACACGTTTTGCACTGGAGGGCCGGGCGAGTTCTACAATATGTAAGGGTTTTCAAGCTTGCAAACAGGTTTTAAGCTGAGTTCCATGAACATTGTCTAAAATCGTGTTTTTAGGCAAAATCCACAATGCAACCATTTCGACATATGCCAGGAGACAATGTTTGAGGGTAACAGACGGGAAACATTTCTTTTCAGCATTTCGCATGAAAACAGGGTCCAAAATCACTGTTACACGTTTTGCACTGGAGGGCCGAGGCGAGTTCTACAATATGTAAGGGTTTTCAAGCTTGCAAACAGGTTTTAAGCTGAGTTCCATGAACATTGTCTAAAATCGTGTTTTTAGGCAAAATCCACAATGCAACCATTTCGACATATGCCAGGAGACAATGTTTGAGGGTAACAGACGGGAAACATTTCTTTTCAGCATTTCGCATGAAAACAGGGTCCAAAATAACTGTTACACGTTTTGCACTGGAGGGCCGGGCGAGTTCTACAATATGTAAGGGTTTTCAAGCTTGCAAACAGGTTTTAAGCTGAGTTCCATGAACATTGTCTAAAATCGTGTTTTTAGGCAAAATCCACAATGCAACCATTTCGACATATGCCAGGAGACAATGTTTGAGGGTAACAGACGGGAAACATTTCTTTTCAGCATTTCGCATGAAAACAGGGTCCAAAATCACTGTTACACGTTTTGCACTGGAGGGCCGGGCGAGTTCTACAATATGTAAGGGTTTTCAAGCTTGCAAACAGGTTTTAAGCTGAGTTCCATGAACATTGTCTAAAATCGTGTTTTTAGGCAAAATCCACAATGCAACCATTTCGACATATGCCAGGAGACAATGTTTGAGGGTAACAGACGGGAAACATTTCTTTTCAGCATTTCGCATGAAAACAGGGTCCAAAATCACTGTTACACGTTTTGCACTGGAGGGCCGGGCGAGTTCTACAATATGTAAGGGTTTTCAAGCTTGCAAACAGGTTTTAAGCTGAGTTCCATGAACATTGTCTAAAATCGTGTTTTTAGGCAAAATCCACAATGCAACCATTTCGACATATGCCAGGAGACAATGTTTGAGGGTAACAGACGGGAAACATTTCTTTTCAGCATTTCGCATGAAAACAGGGTCCAAAATCACTGTTACACGTTTTGCACTGGAGGGCCGGGCGAGTTCTACAATATGTAAGGGTTTTCAAGCTTGCAAACAGGTTTTAAGCTGAGTTCCATGAACATTGTCTAAAATCGTGTTTTTAGGCAAAATCCACAATGCAACCATTTCGACATATGCCAGGAGACAATGTTTGAGGGTAACAGACGGGAAACATTTCTTTTCAGCATTTCGCATGAAAACAGGGTCCAAAATAACTGTTACACGTTTTGCACTGGAGGGCCGAGGCGAGTTCTACAATATGTAAGGGTTTTCAAGCTTGCAAACAGGTTTTAAGCTGAGTTCCATGAACATTGTCTAAAATCGTGTTTTTAGGCAAAATCCACAATGCAACCATTTCGACATATGCCAGGAGACAATGTTTGAGGGTAACAGACGGGAAACATTTCTTTTCAGCATTTCGCATGAAAACAGGGTCCAAAATCACTGTTACACGTTTTGCACTGGAGGGCAGGGCGAGTTCTACAATATGTAAGGGTTTTCAAGCTTGCAAACAGGTTTTAAGCTGAGTTCCATGAACATTGTCTAAAATCGTGTTTTTAGGCAAAATCCACAATGCAACCATTTCGACATATGCCAGGAGACAATGTTTGAGGGTAACAGACGGGAAACATTTCTTTTCAGCATTTCACATGAAAACAGGGTCCAGAATCACTGTTACACGTTTTGCACTGGAGGGCCGGGGCGAGTTCTACAATATGTAAGGGTTTTCAAGCTTGCAAACAGGTTTTAAGCTGAGTTCCATGAACATTGTCTAAAATCGTGTTTTTAGGCAAAATCCACAATGCAACCATTTCGACATATGCCAGGAGACAATGTTTGAGGGTAACAGACGGGAAACATTTCTTTTCAGCATTTCGCATGAAAACAGGGTCCAAAATCACTGTTACACGTTTTGCACTGGAGGGCCGGGCGAGTTCTACAATATGTAAGGGTTTTCAAGCTTGCAAACAGGTTTTAAGCTGAGTTCCATGAACATTGTCTAAAATCGTGTTTTTAGGCAAAATCCACAATGCAACCATTTCGACATATGCCAGGAGACAATGTTTGAGGGTAACAGACGGGAAACATTTCTTTTCAGCATTTCGCATGAAAACAGGGTCCAAAATCACTGTTACACGTTTTGCACTGGAGGGCCGGGCGAGTTCTACAATATGTAAGGGTTTTCAAGCTTGCAAACAGGTTTTAAGCTGAGTTCCATGAACATTGTCTAAAATCGTGTTTTTAGGCAAAATCCACAATGCAACCATTTCGACATATGCCAGGAGACAATGTTTGAGGGTAACAGACGGGAAACATTTCTTTTCAGCATTTCGCATGAAAACAGGGTCCAAAATCACTGTTACACGTTTTGCACTGGAGGGCCGGGCGAGTTCTACAATATGTAAGGGTTTTCAAGCTTGCAAACAGGTTTTAAGCTGAGTTCCATGAACATTGTCTAAAATCGTGTTTTTAGGCAAAATCCACAATGCAACCATTTCGACATATGCCAGGAGACAATGTTTGAGGGTAACAGACGGGAAACATTTCTTTTCAGCATTTCGCATGAAAACAGGGTCCAAAATCACTGTTACACGTTTTGCACTGGAGGGCCGGGCGAGTTCTACAATATGTAAGGGTTTTCAAGCTTGCAAACAGGTTTTAAGCTGAGTTCCATGAACATTGTCTAAAATCGTGTTTTTAGGCAAAATCCACAATGCAACCATTTCGACATATGCCAGGAGACACTGTTTGAGGGTAACAGACGGGAAACATTTCTTTTCAGCATTTCGCATGAAAACAGGGTCCAAAATCACTGTTACACGTTTTGCACTGGAGGGCCGGGCGAGTTCTACAATATGTAAGGGTTTTCAAGCTTGCAAACAGGTTTTAAGCTGAGTTCCATGAACATTGTCTAAAATCGTGTTTTTAGGCAAAATCCACAATGCAACCATTTCGACATATGCCAGGAGACAATGTTTGAGGGTAACAGACGGGAAACATTTCTTTTCAGCATTTCGCATGAAAACAGGGTCCAAAATCACTGTTACACGTTTTGCACTGGAGGGCCGGGCGAGTTCTACAATATGTAAGGGTTTTCAAGCTTGCAAACAGGTTTTAAGCTGAGTTCCATGAACATTGTCTAAAATCGTGTTTTTAGGCAAAATCCACAATGCAACCATTTCGACATATGCCAGGAGACAATGTTTGAGGGTAACAGACGGGAAACATTTCTTTTCAGCATTTCGCATGAAAACAGGGTCCAAAATCACTGTTACACGTTTTGCACTGGAGGGCCGGGCGAGTTCTACAATATGTAAGGGTTTTCAAGCTTGCAAACAGGTTTTAAGCTGAGTTCCATGAACATTGTCTAAAATCGTGTTTTTAGGCAAAATCCACAATGCAACCATTTCGACATATGCCAGGAGACAATGTTTGAGGGTAACAGACGGGAAACATTTCTTTTCAGCATTTCGCATGAAAACAGGGTCCAAAATCACTGTTACACGTTTTGCACTGGAGGGCCGGGCGAGTTCTACAATATGTAAGGGTTTTCAAGCTTGCAAACAGGTTTTAAGCTGAGTTCCATGAACATTGTCTAAAATCGTGTTTTTAGGCAAAATCCACAATGCAACCATTTCGACATATGCCAGG
Organism: Coregonus clupeaformis; assembly: GCF_020615455.1. Lineage (NCBI taxonomy): Eukaryota > Metazoa > Chordata > Actinopteri > Salmoniformes > Salmonidae > Coregonus > Coregonus clupeaformis. The sequence goes on from NW_025536469.1 coordinate 40,066, forward strand.
AGACAATGTTTGAGGGTAACAGACGGGAAACATTTCTTTTCAGCATTTCGCATGAAAACAGGGTCCAAAATCACTGTTACACGTTTTGCACTGGAGGGCCGGGCGAGTTCTACAATATGTAAGGGTTTTCAAGCTTGCAAACAGGTTTTAAGCTGAGTTCCATGAACATTGTCTAAAATCGTGTTTTTAGGCAAAATCCACAATGCAACCATTTCGACATATGCCAGGAGACAATGTTTGAGGGTAACAGACGGGAAACATTTCTTTTCAGCATTTCGCATGAAAACAGGGTCCAAAATCACTGTTACACGTTTTGCACTGGAGGGCCGGGCGAGTTCTACAATATGTAAGGGTTTTCAAGCTTGCAAACAGGTTTTAAGCTGAGTTCCATGAACATTGTCTAAAATCGTGTTTTTAGGCAAAATCCACAATGCAACCATTTCGACATATGCCAGGAGACAATGTTTGAGGGTAACAGACGGGAAACATTTCTTTTCAGCATTTCGCATGAAAACAGGGTCCAAAATCACTGTTACACGTTTTGCACTGGAGGGCCGGGCGAGTTCTACAATATGTAAGGGTTTTCAAGCTTGCAAACAGGTTTTAAGCTGAGTTCCATGAACATTGTCTAAAATCGTGTTTTTAGGCAAAATCCACAATGCAACCATTTCGACATATGCCAGGAGACACTGTTTGAGGGTAACAGACGGGAAACATTTCTTTTCAGCATTTCGCATGAAAACAGGGTCCAAAATCACTGTTACACGTTTTGCACTGGAGGGCCGGGCGAGTTCTACAATATGTAAGGGTTTTCAAGCTTGCAAACAGGTTTTAAGCTGAGTTCCATGAACATTGTCTAAAATCGTGTTTTTAGGCAAAATCCACAATGCAACCATTTCGACATATGCCAGGAGACAATGTTTGAGGGTAACAGACGGGAAACATTTCTTTTCAGCATTTCGCATGAAAACAGGGTCCAAAATCACTGTTACACGTTTTGCACTGGAGGGCCGGGCGAGTTCTACAATATGTAAGGGTTTTCAAGCTTGCAAACAGGTTTTAAGCTGAGTTCCATGAACATTGTCTAAAATCGTGTTTTTAGGCAAAATCCACAATGCAACCATTTCGACATATGCCAGGAGACAATGTTTGAGGGTAACAGACGGGAAACATTTCTTTTCAGCATTTTGCATGAAAACAGGGTCCAAAATCACTGTTACACGTTTTGCACTGGAGGGCCGGGCGAGTTCTACAATATGTAAGGGTTTTCAAGCTTGCAAACAGGTTTTAAGCTGAGTTCCATGAACATTGTCTAAAATCGTGTTTTTAGGCAAAATCCACAATGCAACCATTTCGACATATGCCAGGAGACAATGTTTGAGGGTAACAGACGGGAAACATTTCTTTTCAGCATTTCGCATGAAAACAGGGTCCAAAATCACTGTTACACGTTTTGCACTGGAGGGCCGGGCGAGTTCTACAATATGTAAGGGTTTTCAAGCTTGCAAACAGGTTTTAAGCTGAGTTCCATGAACATTGTCTAAAATCGTGTTTTTAGGCAAAATCCACAATGCAACCATTTCGACATATGCCAGGAGACAATGTTTGAGGGTAACAGACGGGAAACATTTCTTTTCAGCATTTCGCATGAAAACAGGGTCCAAAATCACTGTTACACGTTTTGCACTGGAGGGCCGGGCGAGTTCTACAATATGTAAGGGTTTTCAAGCTTGCAAACAGGTTTTAAGCTGAGTTCCATGAACATTGTCTAAAATCGTGTTTTTAGGCAAAATCCACAATGCAACCATTTCGACATATGCCAGGAGACAATGTTTGAGGGTAACAGACGGGAAACATTTCTTTTCAGCATTTCGCATGAAAACAGGGTCCAAAATCACTGTTACACGTTTTGCACTGGAGGGCCGGGCGAGTTCTACAATATGTAAGGGTTTTCAAGCTTGCAAACAGGTTTTAAGCTGAGTTCCATGAACATTGTCTAAAATCGTGTTTTTAGGCAAAATCCACAATGCAACCATTTCGACATATGCCAGGAGACAATGTTTGAGGGTAACAGACGGGAAACATTTCTTTTCAGCATTTCGCATGAAAACAGGGTCCAAAATCACTGTTACACGTTTTGCACTGGAGGGCCGGGCGAGTTCTACAATATGTAAGGGTTTTCAAGCTTGCAAACAGGTTTTAAGCTGAGTTCCATGAACATTGTCTAAAATCGTGTTTTTAGGCAAAATCCACAATGCAACCATTTCGACATATGCCAGGAGACAATGTTTGAGGGTAACAGACGGGAAACATTTCTTTTCAGCATTTCGCATGAAAACAGGGTCCAAAATCACTGTTACACGTTTTGCACTGGAGGGCCGGGCGAGTTCTACAATATGTAAGGGTTTTCAAGCTTGCAAACAGGTTTTAAGCTGAGTTCCATGAACATTGTCTAAAATCGTGTTTTTAGGCAAAATCCACAATGCAACCATTTCGACATATGCCAGGAGACAATGTTTGAGGGTAACAGACGGGAAACATTTCTTTTCAGCATTTCGCATGAAAACAGGGTCCAAAATCACTGTTACACGTTTTGCACTGGAGGGCCGGGCGAAGTTCTACAATATGTAAGGGTTTTCAAGCTTGCAAACAGGTTTTAAGCTGAGTTCCATGAACATTGTCTAAAATCGTGTTTTTAGGCAAAATCCACAATGCAACCATTTCGACATATGCCAGGAGACAATGTTTGAGGGTAACAGACGGGAAACATTTCTTTTCAGCATTTCGCATGAAAACAGGGTCCAAAATCACTGTTACACGTTTTGCACTGGAGGGCCGGGCGAGTTCTACAATATGTAAGGGTTTTCAAGCTTGCAAACAGGTTTTAAGCTGAGTTCCATGAACATTGTCTAAAATCGTGTTTTTAGGCAAAATCCACAATGCAACCATTTCGACATATGCCAGGAGACAATGTTTGAGGGTAACAGTAGAGGAGGGTATTCCGTCAGTAGAGGATGCCTGGTTGTTCCTTAAAAGTAATTTCCTCTCAATCTTAAATAAACATGCCCCATTCAAAAATACAGAACTAAGAACCGATATAGCCCCTGGTTCTCCTCAGACTTGACTGCCCTTGACCAGCACAAAAACATCCTGTGGCGTACAGCATTAGCATCAAATAGCCCCCGCGATATGCAACTTTTCAGGGAAGTTAGGAACCAATATACACAAGCAGTCAGGAAAGCAAAGGCTAACTTTTTCAAACAGAAATTTGCATCCTGTAGCACTAACTCCAAAAAGTTTTGGGACACAGTAAGGTCCATGGAGAATAAGAGCACTTCCTCCCAGCTGCCCACTGCACTGAGGCTAGGAAACACTATCACCACCGATAAATCTACAATAATCGAGAATTTCAACAAGCATTTTGCTACAGCTGGCCATGCTTTCCATCTGGCTACCACTAACCCGGCCACCAACTCTGCACCTCTGCTGCAACTTGCCCATGCCCCCCCGCTTCTCCTTCACACAAATTCAGACAGCTGATGTTTTGAAAGCGCTGCAAAATCTGGACCCCTACAAATCAGCTGGGCTAGACAATCTGGACCCTTTCTTCCTAAAACTAGCCGCCGAAATTGTCGCAACCCCTATTACTAGTCTGTTCAACCTCTCTTTCATAACGTCTGAGATCCCCAGAGATTGGAAAGCTGCCGCGGTCATCCCCCCTCTTCAAAGGGGGGTGACACTCTAGATCCAAACTGCTACAGACCTATATCCATCCTGCCCTGCCTTTCGAAATTATTCGAAAGCCAAGTTAATAAACAGATCATCGACCATTTCGAATACCACCGTACCTTCTCCGCTATGCAATCTGGTTTCCGAGCTGGTCACGGGTGCACTTCAGCCACGCTCAAGGTCCTAAACGATATTATAACCGCGATTGATAATAGACAGTACTGTGCAGCCGTCTTCATCGACCTGGCCAAGGCTTTCGACTCTGTCAACCACCGCATTCTTATTGGCAGACTAAATAGCCTTGGTTTCTCAAATGACTGCCTCGCCTGGTTCACCAACTACTTCTCAGATAGAGTTCAGTGTGTCAAATCGGAGGGCCTGTTGTCTGGACCTATGGCAGTCTCTATGGGGGTGCCACAGGGTTCAATTCTTGGGCCGACACTTTTCTCCGTGTATATCAATGATGTCGCTCTTGCTGCTGGTGACTCTCAGATCCACCTCTACGCAGACGACACCATTTTGTATACATCTGGCCCTTCATTGGACACTGTGTTAACAAACCTCCAAACGAGCTTCAATGCCATACAACAATCCTTCAGTAGCCTTCAACTGCTCTTAAACACTAGTAAAACTAAATGCATGCTTTTCAATCGAACGCTGCTAGCACCCGCCCACCCGACTAGAATCACCACTCTCGACGGGTCTGACCTAGAGTATGTGGACAACTACAAATATCTAGGTGTCTGGTTAGACTGTAAACTCAACTTCCAGACTCACATAAAGAATCTCCAATCCAAAGTCAAATCTAGAATCGGCTTCCTATTTCGCAACAAAGCCTCCTTCACTCATGCTGCCAAACATGCCCTCGTAAACTGACTATCCTACCGATCCTTGACTTCGGCGATGTCATTTATAAAATAGCCTCCAACACTCTACTCAGCAAATTGGATGTAGTCTATCACAGTGCCATCCGTTTTGTCTCCAAAGCCCCATACACTACCCACCACTGTGACCTGTACGCTCTTGTTGGCTGGTCCTCACTACATGTTCGTCGTCAAACCCACTGGCTCCAGGCCATCTATAAATCACTGCTAGGCAAATCCCCGCCTTATCTTAGCTCATTGGTCACCATAGCAGCTCCCACCCGTAGTCTGCGCTCCAGCAGGTATATCTCACTGGTCATTCCCAAAGCCAACACCTCCTTTGGCCGCCATTCCTTCCAGTTCTCTGCTGCCAATGACTGGAACGAATTGCAAAAATCTCTGAAGTTGGAGACACTTATCTCCCTCAATAACTTTAAGCATCAGTTGTCAGAGCACCTTACCGATCACTGCACCTGTACACAGCCCATCTGAAATTAGCCCACCCAACTACCTCATCCCTTGTTATTTAATTTGCTCTTTTGCACCCCAGTATCTCTATTTGCACATAATCTCTTGCACATCTAGCATTCCAGTGTTAATACTATTGTAATTATTTTGCACTATAGCCTATTTATTGCCTTACCTCCATAACTTGCTACATTTGCACACACTGTATATATATTTTCTGTTGTATCTCTGACTTTTTTTTTTTTTTACCCCATATGTAACTCTGTATTGTTTTTGTTGCACTACTTTGCTTTGTCTTGGCCAGGTCGCAGTTGTAAATGAGAACCTGTTCTCAACTGGCTTACCTGGTTAAATAAAGGTGAAATAAAAATAAATAAAAAACAGACGGGAAACATTTCTTTTCAGCATTTCGCATGAAAACAGGGTCCAGAATCACTGTTACACGTTTTGCACTGGAGGGCCGGGCGAGTTCTACAATATGTAAGGGTTTTCAAGCTTGCAAACAGGTTTTAAGCTGAGTTTCATGAACATTGTCTAAAATCGTGTTTTTAGGCAAAATCCACAATGCAACCATTTCGACATATGCCAGGAGACAATGTTTGAGGGTAACAGACGGGAAACATTTCTTTTCAGCATTTCGCATGAAAACAGGGTCCAAAATCACTGTTACACGTTTTGCACTGGAGGGCCGAGGCGAGTTCTACAATATGTAAGGGTTTTCAGGCTTGCAAACAGGTTTTAAGCTGAGTTTCATGAACATTGTCTAAAATCGTGTTTTTAGGCAAAATCCACAATGCAACCATTTCGACATATGCCAGGAGACACTGTTTGAGGGTAACAGACGGGAAACATTTCTTTTCAGCATTTCGCATGAAAACAGGGTTCAGAATCACTGTTACACGTTTTGCACTGGAGGGCCGGGCGAGTTCTACAATATGTAAGGGTTTTCAAGCTTGCAAACAGGTTTTAAGCTGAGTTTCATGAACATTGTCTAAAATCGTGTTTTTAGGCAAAATCCACAATGCAACCATTTCGACATATGCCAGGAGACAATGTTTGAGGGTAACAGACGGGAAACATTTCTTTTCAGCATTTCGAATGAAAACAGGGTCCAAAATCACTGTTACACGTTTTGCACTGGAGGGCCGGGCGAGTTCTACAATATGTAAGGGTTTTCAGGCTTGCAAACAGGTTTTAAGCTGAGTTTCATGAACATTGTCTAAAATCGTGTTTTTAGGCAAAATCCACAATGCAACCATTTCGACATATGCCAGGAGACAATGTTTGAGGGTAACAGACGGGGAAACATTTATTTTCAGCATTTCGCATGAAAACAGGGTCCAAAATCACTGTTACACGTTTTTGCACTGGAGGGCCGGGCGAGTTCTACAATATGTAAGGGTTTTCAAGCTTGCAAACAGGTTTTAAGCTGAGTTTCATGAACATTGTCTAAAATCGTGTTTTTAGGCAAAATCCACAATGCAACCATTTCGACATATGTCAGGAGACAATGTTTGAGGGTAACAGACGGGAAACATTTCTTTTCAGCATTTCGCATGAAAACAGGGTCCAAAATCACTGTTACACGTTTTGCATTGGAGGGCCGGGCTAGTTCTACAATATGTAAGGGTTTTCAAGCTTGCAAACAGGTTTTAAGCTGAGTTCCATGAACATTGTCTAAAATCGTGTTTTTAGGCAAGATCCACAATGCAACCATTTCGACATATGCCAGGAGACAATGTTTGAGGGTAACAGACGGGAAACATTTATTTTCAGCATTTCGCATGAAAACAGGGTCCAAAATCACTGTTACACGTTTTGCACTGGAGGGCCGGGCGAGTTCTACAATATGTAAGGGTTTTCAAGCTTGCAAACAGGTTTTAAGCTGAGTTTCATGAACATTGTCTAAAATCGTGTTTTTTAGGCAAAATCCACAATGCAACCATTTCGACATATGTCAGGAGACAATGTTTGAGGGTAACAGACGGGAAACATTTATTTTCAGCATTTCGCATGAAAACAGGGTCCAAAATCACTGTTACACGTTTTTGCACTGGAGGGCCGGGCGAGTTCTACAATATATAAGGGTTTTCAAGCTTGCAAACAGGTTTTAAGCTGAGTTTCATGAACATTGTCTAAAATCGTGTTTTTAGGCAAAATCCACAATGCAACCATTTCGACATATGCCAGGAGACAATGTTTGAGGGTAACAGACGGGAAACATTTCTTTTCAGCATTTCGCATGAAAACAGGGTCCAAAATCACTGTTACACGTTTTGCACTGGAGGGCCGGGCGAGTTCTACAATATGTAAGGGTTTTCAGGCTTGCAAACAGGTTTTAAGCTGAGTTTCATGAACATTGTCTAAAATCGTGTTTTTAGGCAAAATCCACAATGCAACCATTTCGACATATGCCAGGAGACAATGTTTGAGGGTAACAGACGGGAAACATTTCTTTTCAGCATTTCGCATGAAAACAGGGTCCAAAATCACTGTTACACGTTTTGCACTGGAGGGCCGGGTGAGTTCTACAATATGTAAGGGTTTTCAAGCTTGCAAACAGGTTTTAAGCTGAGTTTCATGAACATTGTCTAAAATCGTGTTTTTAGGCAAAATCCACAATGCAACCATTTCGACATATGCCAGGAGACACTGTTTGAGGGTAACAGACGGGAAACATTTCTTTTCAGCATTTCGCATGAAAACAGGGTCCAGAATCACTGTTACACGTTTTGCACTGGAGGGCGGCGAGTTCTACAATATGTAAGGGTTTTCAAGCTTGCAAACAGGTTTTAAGCTGAGTTCCATGAACATTGTCTAAAATCGTGTTTTTAGGCAAAATCCACAATGCAACCATTTCGACATATGCCAGGAGACAATGTTTGAGGGTAACAGACGGGAAACATTTCTTTTCAGCATTTCGAATGAAAACAGGGTCCAAAATCACTGTTACACGTTTTGCACTGGAGGGCCGGGCGAGTTCTACAATATGTAAGGGTTTTCAAGCTTGCAAACAGGTTTTAAGCTGAGTTCCATGAACATTGTCTAAAATCGTGTTTTTAGGCAAAATCCACAATGCAACCATTTCGACATATGCCAGGAGACAATGTTTGAGGGTAACAGACGGGAAACATTTCTTTTCAGCATTTCGAATGAAAACAGGGTCCAAAATCACTGTTACACGTTTTGCACTGGAGGGCCGAAGGCGAGTTCTACAATATGTAAGGGTTTTCAAGCTTGCAAACAGGTTTTAAGCTGAGTTCCATGAACATTGTCTAAAATCGTGTTTTTAGGCAAAATCCACAATGCAACCATTTCGACATATGCCAGGAGACACTGTTTGAGGGTAACAGACGGGAAACATTTATTTTCAGCATTTCGCATGAAAACAGGGTTCAGAATCACTGTTACACGTTTTGCACTGGAGGGCCGGGCGAGTTCTACAATATGTAAGGGTTTTCAAGCTTGCAAACAGGTTTTAAGCTGAGTTCCATGAACATTGTCTAAAATCGTGTTTTTAGGCAAAATCCACAATGCAACCATTTCGACATATGCCAGGAGACAATGTTTGAGGGTAACAGACGGGAAACATTTCTTTTCAGCATTTCGAATGAAAACAGGGTCCAAAATCACTGTTAACGTTTTGCACTGGAGGGCCGGGCGAGTTCTACAATATGTAAGGGTTTTCAGGCTTGCAAACAGGTTTTAAGCTGAGTTTCATGAACATTGTCTAAAATCGTGTTTTTAGGCAAAATCCACAATGCAACCATTTCGACATATGCCAGGAGACAATGTTTGAGGGTAACAGACGGGAAACATTTATTTTCAGCATTTCGCATGAAAACAGGGTCCAAAATCACTGTTACACGTTTTGCACTGGAGGGCCGGGCGAGTTCTACAATATGTAAGGGTTTTCAAGCTTGCAAACAGGTTTTAAGCTGAGTTTCATGAACATTGTCTAAAATCGTGTTTTTAGGCAAAATCCACAATGCAACCATTTCGACATATGTCAGGAGACAATGTTTGAGGTTAACAGACGGGAAACATTTCTTTTCAGCATTTCGCATGAAAACAGGGTCCAAAATCACTGTTACACGTTTTGCATTGGAGGGCCGGGCTAGTTCTACAATATGTAAGGGTTTTCAAGCTTGCAAACAGGTTTTAAGCTGAGTTTCATGAACATTGTCTAAAATCGTGTTTTTAGGCAAAATCCACAATGCAACCATTTCGACATATGTCAGGAGACAATGTTTGAGGTTAACAGACGGGAAACATTTCTTTTCAGCATTTCGCATGAAAACAGGGTCCAAAATCACTGTTACACGTTTTGCATTGGAGGGCCGGGGCTAGTTCTACAATATGTAAGGGTTTTCAAGCTTGCAAACAGGTTTTAAGCTGAGTTCCATGAACATTGTCTAAAATCGTGTTTTTAGGCAAGATCCACAATGCAACCATTTCGACATATGCCAGGAGACAATGTTTGAGGGTAACAGACGGGAAACATTTATTTTCAGCATTTCGCATGAAAACAGGGTCCAAAATCACTGTTACACGTTTTGCACTGGAGGGCCGGGCGAGTTCTACAATATGTAAGGGTTTTCAAGCTTGCAAACAGGTTTTAAGCTGAGTTCCATGAACATTGTCTAAAATCGTGTTTTAGGCAAAATCCACAATGCAACCATTTCGAGCATATGTCAGGAGACAATGTTTGAGGGTAACAGACGGGAAACATTTCTTTTCAGCGTTTCGCATGAAAACAGGGTCCAAAATCACTGTTACACGTTTTTGCATTGGAGGGGCCAGGGCGAGTTCTACAATATGTAAGGGTTTTCAAGCTTGCAAACAGGTTTTAAGCTGAGTTCCATGAACAGAAGGTCTCCCAGAAGAGGCGGCACTTGTGACGAGGCGAGGGGGAGAGAACGGGAGATGGCCCGGCGTACGACGCTCAAGAGCCTACTGTTCCCCCACCCCACTGTTCAGGGCGTGGAGGGCATTGTAAATTATGTGAATAAAGAGCGGAGTCTCACTGACATTGTCAATGAAAGACATTTATTCCATAAGGTACAGAACACTTCACGTTCTATGGTATCCCCTCACCATCCTGAGTGTAGCTCAACCCACCTAGAGTGCGTTGCTGAGCGCGCTCAGGAGAGGAAAAGGGAAGAGGTAGCAAGGCGCAGCCTTAGCTCACCTAATAAAGATCTCTTACTACAGACTCCTAGGAGCTCTGTAGTAAAGGTCTCACATAGCAGGCAGCTGTCTATGTCCCAATGTGACATGAAAGGCGCAGCCGCTAGTCGGGAAGAACGCCTTGCTGCAGGCCAATGCCTCAGCCGGCGCAGTTCAGACCCGTGCGACGTTCACGGAGAGCGGGAATACCAGAGTTACAAGTGTAATCAAGGTATGGACGCCTCCGGTCTATCATGAATGTATCAATGCCCATGGCTCTGAGCGCAGCCCACCACTCACTGAGTGTGTTGTTGAGCAGCCGCATGGAGACCAGTAAAGAGGTATTATGGCACCACCGTGTGGTACCAGTCAGAGATTACACCTTTCAGACTCAGATGAGTACTGTAATGGATGGGTCTCATGGCAAGCGGCAGTCTCAGTCAGACAATGACGTGATGACGCAATCGCTATCCCGGGGAGAGCGCGCCCGTCTCAGGTTAATGCCTCAGACAGCGCAGCTCAGAACCGTGCTGCGTTCACGGAGGGCCGGATTACTGGAGTTACGGGCGAACTAACGTATCAAGGCCTCCGATTCACACAGAACCAGCTGATGTTTCCTCTCCCTTTCGAGGGGGCCCCCCTGGGCTATTCCACCAACTCAGTGCTGGGGAATAGCGGCGGCAAGGGCCATAGAGGAATACAGGTCCTTCCTACTGGGACGTACCACAGCTTCGTGCGCGCCCGCTTTCTGCATTGCTGGCAGTGGCAACGAAGCTGTACCCTCTCACGCTGGCTAGAACAGACGTTAGAGAAGGGTTATGCCCTCCAATTCCATCGGACCCCACCCCCGTTTAGGGGGGTGGTGGAACGGTGATGAAAACGCCGGACAAAGTAGCCGCTCTGAGGTCAGAGATCACGGAACTTTTGGCGAAGGAGGCGGTCACAGTAGTTCCCCGAGAGCAAAGGAACAAAGGGCTCTATTCGCCCTATTTCCTAGTGCCCAAAAAGACGGGGGGAGTGAGGCCGATTTTGGATTTACGCATTCTCAACGAGAGCATAACCAAACGGCCCTTCCGAATGCTGACGACAAAACGCCTACTGGAATGTGTCCAGAAGGGAGACTTTTGTACAAGCATAGACCTAAAGGACGCGTACTTTCATGTGCCGATTCAATCTCGCCACAGAAAGTTTCTGCGTGTTCGCCTTTCAAGGGGGTGGCGTACGAGTTCACGAGGATGCCGTTTGGGTACGCCCTGGCACCTCGAACGTTTTCCAAATGTGTGGAGGCGGCATTGGAACCGCTGCGGTCGTCAAGGGATAAGGATATTAGCCTACCTAGACGACCTGCTGGTTCTCGCCCGTCAGCAGAGCTGGCGTTCACGCACACGACACAGACAGTGATTCATCTCACGCGTCTGGGGTTCGCTGTGAATTGGAAAAGAGCGCACCCTGGCCCAGTCATCAGATAGTCTACCTGGGACTACAGCTAGACACTGTAATGATGAGGGCGCGAATTTCGGACCCTCGAAGGGCAGCATTGGTACTAGCCCTGAGGAAGTGTCGTCCGAATCACACAGTAACGGGGCGCTTATCGATCATGTCACTTTTGGGTCTCATGTCGGCAGCCCACTCTGTGGTCCCGCCTGGGCTTCTGCACACGCGCAGAACGCAGCGGTGGTTCGCCCAACTAAGACTAGACCCAGTGCGTCAACGTCATCGGTTGGTGGTGGTTCCTCTCTCGCTAAGAGCAGACCTGGACTATTGGAGGAACCCGTGCGTGCTTCACGCACGGAGTCCCGATGGGCAAGGTGTCATCCTACATTCCAGTGTATACAGATGCCTGTCTGACTGGATGGGGAGGGACATGTCAGTCTCAAGCGATAGGAGGTGCATGGCCTCAATCAGGTCGTCACATAAACCTCCTGGAGTTGGAAACTGTTCTACTGGTTTTGAACCACTTCAGGCTCTACCCTTCGGGGTCGCGATGTGTTGGTTTGGTCAGACAACCGGACCACAGTAGCTCACATAAATCGCCAGGGAGGGGTCAGGTCTCCTGCACTCCACAGGGCGGCAGAGGAATTGTGGCTGTGGGCTCACAAGCACCTTCGCTCGTTGAGAGCAGCGCACATTCCGGGCTACTTGAACGTAGGGGCAGATCTCATGTCAAGAGGGGGTCCTCGAGACGACGAGTGGTGTCTGCACCCAGACATTGTTCTCCAAATTTGGAAACAATTCGGGAGAGCCGAGGTGGATCTGTTCGCGTCACGTGTGAACGCGCAGTGTCCCCTATGGTTCTCCCTGAGACAACAGGACGAGCCGCCATTGGGAAGAGACGCGTTCGCGCACTGCCCGTGGCCGAAAGTTCTCCTGTATGCATTCCCTCCGCTGTCTTGCATTCTCCCACTGCTAGCCAGGGTGAGATCAGAGGAGCTAACAGTGATACTGATAGCGCCCGATCGCCCGGGGGCTCCGTGGTTTGCAGAGATGAGTCAGATGTTGATTGTGCCACCTTGGACAATTCCACATCGACGAGACGCGTTGAGCCAGGCGGGAGGCTCGAGTAGGGCAGTGGCCCATAATCGGCCAACCACTGAAGGCTTGGTTCCTGAACGGGACAGGTTGAGGCGCCGTGGGTTATCTGATGCAGTGATCAGAACCATACAGAGCGCTAGGGCCAGTTCCACTTCCAGGGTATACACAAGCAGATGGAATGTTTTCTCACGGTGGTGTAACACACAGGACGTAGACCCCATGAGCTGTCAGGTAGAGAGGTGTGCTCTCATTCCTGCAGTTTATGTTTGATAAGCAGAAATCGCCCTCCACCATTCGAGTGTTTGCAGCGGCAATTTCAGCTGGTCATGAAGGGTTTAACGGAAAAAACCTGTTCAGTCACCCATTAGTGAAACGTTTCTTATTGGGAACGCGACGGCTAGGCCAATGCCTAGAGCTACGCTGCCCGATGGGATTTGGCGTTGGTTCTCGAAGCGCTATGTAAGTCGCCGTTCGAGCCATTGAATCAAATACCCCTCAAAATGCTGTCTATCAAGACGGCGCTGTTGCCTCGCCTTGACTACCGCTGCGAGTCAGTGATTTGAGTGCACTGTCGACGAGACCCGACTGCCTTGCCATTAATGGCGATTTGAGCAGAGCGGTGTTACGTCCCAACCCGGCATTTGTGCCGAAGGTTATTAACAGTGCATATAGATCACAGACCGTGGAATTGTGGGCTTTTTATCCCCCTCCCCATGGGGAGAGGAGTGAGAAAAAGCTTCATTGTCTGTGCCCAGTACGCGCTTTGGCTATTCCCCACCAACTCAGTGCTGGGGAATAGCGGCGGCAAGGGCCATAGAGGAATACAGGTCCTTCCTACTGGACGTACCACAGCTTCGTGCGCGCCCGCTTTCTCTGCATTGCTGGCAGTGGCAACGAAGCTGTACCCTCTCACGCTGGCTAGAACAGACGTTAGAGAAGGGTTATGCCCTCCAATTCCATCGGACCCCACCCCCGTTTGGGGGTGGTGAAACGGGGTGATGAAAACGCCGGACAAAGTAGCCGCTCTGAGGTCAGAGATCACGGAACTTTTTGGCGAAGGAGGCGGTCACAGTAGTTCCCCGAGAGCAAAGGAACAAAGGGCTCTATTCGCCCTATTTCCTAGTGCCCAAAAAGACGGGGGGGAGTGAGGCCGATTTTGGATTTACGCATTCTCAACGAGAGCATAACCAAACGGCCCTTCCGAATGCTGACGACAAAACGTCTACTGGAATGTGTCCAGAAGGGAGACTTTTGTACAAGCATAGACCTAAAGGACGCGTACTTTCACGTGCCGATTCAATCTCGCCACAGAAAGTTTCTGCGGTTCGCCTTTCAAGGGGTGGCGACGAGTTCACGAGGATGCCGTTTGGGTACGCCCTGGCACCTCGAACGTTTTCCAAATGTGTGGAGGCGGCATTGGAACCGCTGCGTCGTCAAGGGATAAGGATATTAGCCTACCTAGACGACCTGCTGGTTCTCGCCCGTCAGCAGAGCTGGCGTTCACGCACACGACACAGACAGTGATTCATCTCACGCGTCTGGGGTTCGCTGTGAATTGGAAAAAGAGCGCACCCTGGCCCAGTCATCAGATAGTCTACCTGGGACTACAGCTAGACACTGTAATGATGAGGGCGCGAATTTCGGACCTCGAAGGGCAGCATTGGTACTAGCCCTGAGGAAGTGTCGTCCGAATCACACAGTAACGGCGCTATCGATCATGTCACTTTTGGGTCTCATGTCGGCAGCCCACTCTGTGGTCCCGCTGGGGCTTCTGCACATGCGCAGAACGCAGCGGTGGTTCGCCCAACTAAGACTAGACCCAGTGCGTCAACGTCATCGGTTGGTGGTGGTTCCTCTCTCGCTAAGAGCAGACCTGGACTATTGGAGGAACCCGTGCGTTCTCACGCACGGAGTCCCGATGGGCAAGGTGTCATCCTACATTCCAGTGTATACAGATGCCTGTCTGACTGGATGGGGAGGGACATGTCAGTCTCAAGCGATAGGAGGTGCATGGCCTCAATCAGGTCGTCACATAAACCTCCTGGAGTTGGAAACTGTTCTACTGGTTTTGAACCACTTCGCGTCTACCCTTCGGGGTCGCGATGTGTTGGTTTGGTCAGACAACCGGACCACAGTAGCTCACATAAATCGCCAGGGAGGGGTCAGGTCTCCTGCACTCCACAGGGCGGCAGAGGAATTGTGGCTGTGGGCTCACAAGCACCTTCGCTCGTTGAGAGCAGCGCACATTCCGGGCTACTTGAACGTAGGGGCAGATCTCATGTCAAGAGGGGGTCCTCGAGACGACGAGTGGTGTCTGCACCCAGACATTGTTCTCCAAATTTGGAAACAATGGGAGAGCCGAGGTGGATCTGTTCGCGTCACGTGTGAACGCGCAGTGTCCCCTATGGTTCTCCCTGAGACAACAGGACGAGCCGCCATTGGGAAGAGACGCGTTCGCGCACTGCCCGTGGCCGAAAGTTCTCCTGTATGCATTCCCTCCGCTGTCTTGCATTCTCCCACTGCTAGCCAGGGTGAGATCAGAGGAGCTAACAGTGATACTGATAGCGCCCGATCGCCCGGGGGCTCCGTGGTTTGCAGAGATGAGTCAGATGTTGATTGTGCCACCTTGGAACAATTCCACATCGACGAGACGCGTTGAGCCAGGCGGGAGGCTCGATAGGGCAGTGGCCCATAATCGGCCAACCACTGAAGGCTTGGTTCCTGAACGGGACAGGTTGAGGCGCCGTGGGTTATCTGATGCAGTGATCAGAACCATACAGAGCGCTAGGCCAGTTCCACTTCCAGGGTATACACAAGCAGATGGAATGTTTTCTCACGGTGGTGTAACACACAGGACGTAGACCCCATGAGCTGTCAGGTAGAGAGTGTGCTCTCATTCCTGCAGTTTATGTTTGATAAGCAGAAATCGCCCTCCACCATTCGGAGTGTTTGCAGCGGCAATTTCAGCTGGTCATGAAGGGTTTAACGAAAAAAACCTGTTCAGTCACCCATTAGTGAAACGTTTCTTATTGGGAACGCGACGGCTTAGGCCAATGCCTAGAGCTACGCTGCCCCGATGGGATTTGGCGTTGGTTCTCGAGGCGCTATGTAAGTCGCCGTTCGAGCCATTGAATCAAATACCCTCAAAATGCTGTCTATCAAGACGGCGCTGTTGCTCGCCTTGACTACCGCTAAGCGAAGCAGTGATTTGAGTGCACTGTCGACGAGACCCGACTGCCTTGCCATTAATGGCGATTTGAGCAGAGCGGTGTTACGTCCCAACCCGGCATTTGTGCCGAAGGTTATTAACAGTGCATATAGATCACAGACCGTGGAATTGTGGGCTTTTATCCCCCTCCCCATGGGGAGAGGGGAGTGAGAAAAAGCTTCATTGTCTGTGCCCAGTACGCGCTTTGGCGTGTTACGTTGAGCGCATAGCAGCGATTAGGTCATGCGCCTCAGCTGTTTGTGTGTCACGTGCGGCTGCATTGGGTAGACCACTTTCAAAATAGCGATTGTCTCATTGGCTTTGTGAAGGCATTGAGACGGCGTACGAGCGGCGGGGCAACAACCGCCTCAGGGTATCTAAAGCCGCATCCACTCGTGGAGTAGCAGCTTCTACTGCCCTCTTCAGAGGTACAGAGGTAGTGGATATTTGTAGAGCGAGGCGTCTTGGTCGACACTGTCTCCTTTTATTCGTTTCTATCTGTTGGATATGTCTTCTAACTCTTTGGCTCGATCTGTACTCAGCGTGGCTGAAGGGAGATCTGAGAAAGAAACAGAGAAAGAAAGCAGGATTGTGACCATGTTCATAAATCCGCTTTTATTAGAAGGAACATATTAGGGCACGTTTTCCAACTCTTTAGCTCGGTCGGCATTCAGCAGAGCTGAAAGGCGTTTGAGCCAGAAAGGAGAGGACAGAGCAGGACCTGGGACAGGTTCCAATCAGGTCCGCCTTGTAGGAAAACGTGTTATGTCAAGAATAGGCTTTTCAACTTTCAAGCTCGATTGCACTCAGCATAGCTGAAGGAGAATCTTGAGCTAGAGGGAAAGAGAAGCAGGACGATAGACAGGTCTCTATCAGGTACCGCTTTGGATGAAAGGCTATCTGTGGCATGTCTCTTGACTCAGGGTCAGACATAGAGACACGTATTGAACTGACAGAATGTGAGGTCATCTATCTGATTCAGATAGTATGACTTTTATATTTTGTTCCTGCCTACTAATCTATGGATTCCATAGAGTGAGTAAGCGGTCTGTTGGACACTTAATGTGGAATGACTGATGTCATTCCATTAGTGGACGATAGTGTTATCACAGAATATTGAGGCACGGCTATCTGCTGGTACAGATTAGCACGGTGTTTATTCTGATGATCTGCCCACTTAGCCATTGGCATTGCCATTTGAGCTAGATGGGGCGGGTCTATAACCGATGACGCGTATATTGTAACGCCGGGTGGTTTAGTCACAGTACTCGCGGGAATTGGTTACAGCCATTGCTGGGTTTGACCTTTTTCTCATTTTTCGAATGGGATGTGTTAGGCCCGGCAGGGAGAGTACATTTTGGAGCGTTTCGCCGCCTTAAACCAATAGGAGCAGAGCTCCCCTAGAGGGCGGAGCTCCCGAAATAGAACGGACTAGTTACCGGAGTGTAACCAGTTCTATGAGTGGAGCGGAGCCCCATAGGACTTAAGGCCCTACCGACCCTCTCTAGTCTCGCTGGAAGATAATATCTCGGGAGGCAGATTGAGGGAACGGGGTTCCTTATATAGGGACACCTGTACTCCTATTGGCTGTAGGTGTGTGCAATAATTTCTGCTTCAGGCTGTTCTGCCCTAGGGGCAGAGGGTAAACCAATAGGAGCAGAGCTCCCTATGGGGCTCCGCTCCATCTCATAGAACTGGAGTTACACTCGTAACTAGTCGTTCAGAA